>NC_142933.1:49061838-49189338 GCF_046866305.1 Octopus bimaculoides | reverse complement strand
CCACTGCGTGACACCTTGGGCAAGTGTCTTCTACTATAGCCTCGAGTCGACCAAAGCCTTGTGAGTGAATTTGGTAGACGGAAAATGAAAAGAAGACTGTCATATGCATGTATGTTTGTGTCTGTCTGTGTTTGTCCTCCAACCATCGCTTGACGGCGGATGTTGGTGTGTTTGCGTCCCCATAGCTTAGCGGTTCGGCAAAAGAGATCGATAGAATAAGTACCAGGCTTACAAAGAATAAGTCTTGTGGTCGATTTGTTGGACTAAAGGCGGTGCTTCAATATGGCCGCAGTCAAATGACTGAAACAAGTAAAAGAATAAAAGTATATATACATATATATATATATACATATATATATATGACGGGTTACCATGCCGTTTCCGTTTGCTAAATTCACTCACAAAGTATTGGACGAACCAGTGTTACAATAGAAGATACATAACGCGCAGTGAAACTAAATCCGAAACCACGTGGTTAAAAAGCGAGCTTCTTCCCCACACAGCTATGCTGCGCCTATAGTGATTTTTCAAAACATATATATAAGCATTTCAGTTTCACCATTCATAATACACATAATGCAATAATTGATATAAATCATTGTCGATATGGAATAAAGAAAATATGTAGTCATCCATTTATTAGTTTCACACATTTGTCTAAAATCACATTACTGCTCAGTCATATAGTGTTTCATTATAAGGACAGAAATTCCTACATATTTCTTTTCCCATTGCATACTTGTTGGTTTGTTTTACAGTCATCTCAAACTACAACTAATCGTCTTTATTCAACTAAACGTTTTTCCTCAGAATATCTTTAGAATGTGATAAATCGTCACACGCGCACTCGTGTTTTCTATCGTAAACCCAGATACACACAAGCATATGTAATGATGATGGCCACTTGATTCTATTATTTCATTACTGCGACAAGCTAGTTACATAAAGGCACTTCGAACAGTAATCGACATTTTCAGTTATAGTAAATATAATCATCTAAGTTGGATTGAGTTCTTTACTTAAGCTGATGTGCTTCTCTCAAACGAACAAAATTTTGAAGAATAAAATTTATGTCATATATATAAGATGCAGGCGTGGCTGTGTGATAAGAGTTAGCATTCAAACCACACGGTCCCGGGTTCAGTCCCACAGCGGGTTACCTTGGGCAATTGTCGTGTACTATAGCTTTTGGCTGACCAAATCCTTGTGAATGGATTTCGTAAGCAGAAACTAAAAGAATCCGTCGTATAAGATAGATAGATAGATAGATGAATAAGGGAGGAAGGGGTGATGTCATAGTTTTTTCATAGCTCCCATGGTTACCGAGATAATTTACTATAATAATACTCTTGTGTTTGTGAATGAGAAAGGAAGGGGTGATAGATGAATAAGGAAGGAAGGGGTGATGCTATACTTGGTAGTGGGATGATGAAAATTGTACGCTGGAAAAATAAATCAAACAGCGTTTCAACTCATATGTGTGTGTATGTAAAATGGGGGGTATGTGAATGTGTGTGTGTGTGCATGTGTGTGTGTGTTTGTGTGTGTGTGTATGCGTGTTCGCGTGCAATGGAAGTGGGATGGTTCATACTTGTTCGCTTAGTATTTGGGTTTATTTTTTGATTTGGTTGAATCTTGGTTGAATTTTTTTTTTTTTTTTGGTCAGTTATTTTTAGCGTTTTGACAGAAAAAAAGTCATTCTAAAATTATTTTTTTAACGTAAGCGTGCCCCAAAAAGTCGAATGCTAACACAGAGCAGGTTTTACAGCCATATTATCCAAACCGACCGAGTGAAACCGGGCTTAGCTGCTAGTATATATATATGTGTGTGTGTGTGTGTGTGTGTGTGTGTGTGTGTGTGTGTGTGTGTGTGTGTGTGTGTGTGTGTGTGTGTGTGTGTGTGTGTGTGTGTGTGTGTGCGTGTGTGTGCGTGTGTGTGTATGTATATATGTATACGCGCGCGCAAATAAGCACATACATGCAAAACAAGGAAGAAGAAATAGTAGTCGAATACCGAAAGCAGAGTGGTAGACCTTTATTAAGGCCGAAACAATCTTCAGAAAGTGTTACTCAGAGTTTAAGTAAAGAACTCAATCTAACTTAGACAATTATATTTACTATAACTGAGTTTACTATAACAAAGTTTCACGTTACCACTCGTCGGACAGTTGTGATCAGTATGATTACAATTGTCCGACGAACAGCAACAGGAAACTGTGAGTAACGTTTTATAAAAAAAAATAATAATAGTGAAATTATTGTATACAGTGCTGAGGAGCACTACACCTGAAGATTTTTTCGGCATTAATAATTATATATAAACATATAAATATTCCGCATTAATAATTATATATATATATATAATATACACGAAGAGAAAGCCAGCATATGGATTTCTTACATGCTAAAAATGGTAGTCGAAGCCTAAAACCACCGAAGAATATTCGGTACGTATTGCAGTTTTATTTTTATGCATTTAAATTAGTGACCTTACTGATCAGCTACGGTTGATTAAATAAGAAATTAATTAGCTTATTAATTGATTTATTTGGTCAGTAATAGCGAAACTTGTATGTATAAGGTTTACTATATTTTATTCACTCGAATGTCTTGCTCGCGTGCAATTCAACATGCTTTAATATCAGAATATTCTTTCGTGGTTTTAGGCTTCGATTGCCATTTTTAGCATGTAAGAAATCCATATGGTGGTTTTCTCTTCGTGTATGTTTCATACACAATTATGTTTTTAAATATTTATGTCTCCTGACTCTTATTACGAATGTTACACGATTACAAATACAAGCAACAAAAATAACAACAGGTGTCTTTCGACTAAAAGGACAAGTTAAGCTGACGTGTGAAGTGGAAGCCTTACGGCAACATAGATGAAAGTCAGGAGACAGGAAAATAAGGTGTTGTGCGAGCGGCAATCAGGTCAAGCTAGAAAGATCATGCTTGGCCGAGCACCAGTCACGTGGGAGAAACGGAGAGAGATAGGAAGAATTAGGAAAGGAACTAGAGAGAGAGAAGGGTGAAGGTACAAGGGAGATAACAGAAGAAAGTACAGAGATTAAAGAAAGAGAATACCAAGAAATGTGAGACAGGGGAAGCAAGAAAAGGAAAATGGAAAGAAAGAGAATGCCAAGAAAGTGAGAGGGGAGCGAGAAAAAGAAAAGAGGAAAGAAACAAGAAAGTCCTACAGAATTTAGATATATACTTACAAGCTGAGCAAAAGGTTACGTACGTCGCTATATGTCTATATAAATCCAAACATATACATACATACATAAATACATACATATTATTTATATATATATATATATATATATATATATATATATATATATATATATATATATATATATATATATATATATATATAATTATATATGTGTGTCTCTGTGTGTGCGCGCGTGTGTGTGTATACAGACACACACCATGTGTCGGTAGACAGCTGGAAAAGATGTTTTCCTGGAGTTAGAAAGTTAGTAACATCGTCTGCGTAAGACTGCCACATTGTGTTGGCAAATAGACTTTAATGTACAGTACTGTTGTTACATATTTCTCGAGCAGACATTTAAAATTAGTTACTTTTCTCTTTACGAGATCAGCGATGGTGTGTCGCTTTAAAAGTATATATCGCGAACGAGGTCGAGTGGCTGCCACCTCTGACCAGCGATTGCTCTGTACCGAGGAAGAGAAATAACCCAGAAACCATTGGTCTACAGATATCACTAGGGCTAGAAAGGGAGTAATAAATTCCCTTGCTCACAGTATACGGACACAGACCATGTGTTGGTAGGCAGCTGGAAAAGATGTTTTCCTGAGGCCAAAATGTAGTAACATCGTCCTGCTTAGGGCTACCACATTGTGTTGGCAGATAGACTTTAATGTGTCTGTATATATATATATATATATATATATATATATATATATATATATATATATATATATATATATATATATATATATATATATATATATATATATATATATATATAATGTTGAATCTCTGGACGAGGTATTAACAGTAACTGCACGATAAAGTGAAGTATATTTGTCACTTAAATGTGGCTGACCCCGAGGGGTGGATGTAACTGTTGCTTTTAGCCCCAGGAGGACATCTCCTCCAGCTGGCTATCGACACACATCTGTGCCCTGTCTGTATTTGCCAAGGGAAGTTATCTTTCCCATCTTGATCTACGATACGTACGTACCCGAGTTTCAGGGTTATTTCCCTTCTTCAGCGTACGACAATCGCCGACCTTCGATATCGTAGATCAAGATGGGAAAGATAACTTCCCTTGGCAAATACAGACAGGGCACAGATGTGTGTCGATAGCCAGCTGGAGTATATATATATATATATATATATATATATATATATATATATATATATATATATAGGGAGAATTCACAAAAGACGAAGACAGGTAGTGTTGACAACAAACAGATGTATTAGTATAACGCTCGAGAAGTGAAAAAGTCTTTAACGTTTCGAGCCTACGCTCTTCCACAGAAAGGAACACAGAAAGAAACAAGGAGAGAGAAAAAGAAAGTATAGTGGCTAGTGATCTAATATATAATATACTGTTCCGTTACTTATAGGATCAATGAAAAGAGTACTTCAAACAGTAAGAGGTAATTATCATTTAATATGCATAGATTTCAAGTTCGTGCTACTATTAGCTTCACACCTCTGAAAATACAATGGTCCGACAATCTTGTAAGCTGTGCATTTCCAACTTATCATTGAGTATCTGAATGATAGCTTGGAAATATTATTGTGCGTTCAAAGGCATGAAAATGATAGCAGCTCGATTATAAATCCTGCGTATGTGTATTAATATGCATATATATATATATATATATATATATATATATATATATATATATATATATATATATATATATAGGTACATTTTTAAAAAATAACGTCGACCACTAACGTGGACAATTAATGCGCTAGAAATAGATCACATCTTGTGTCTATTAAGACCTAAATTGTTCTCAACATGAAATATAGCAGCATACCAAAACGTGAGCGGGCAAAACATTTAAAATCACCTAAAAAAGAATTCTTAAACAGGGACCGGTTTCGGATTTAACAAATTCTTACCATTTGTCTATTCCTCTTCAGCCTGATTTGTAATGTAACCGCAATCATCAGAATCGTATACAGAGTTGCCCACCATGGGTGCGCGTGCATATGGTTCTGCTAATTACAGCTTAATGGTAAAATTTAAAAGTCTTCGTTTTGGCGCGCCAATTCCAGGAATATATCTGCAGGAAATATTTACTGCGTTGTATATATTCAGTATGAGGACATGGGTAATGGGTAAAATATTATTATAAAATCTGGTAATTATTCTGGTAATTACCATTAAGCTGTAATTAGCAGAACCATATGCACGTGCACCCATGGCGGTGGGCAACTCTGTATACGATTCTGATGATTGCGGTTACATTACAAATCAGGCTGAAGATGAATAGACAAATGGTGAGAATTTGTTAAATCCGAAACCGGTCCCTGTTTAAGAATGCTTTTTTAGGTGATTTTAAATGTCTTGCCCGCTCACGTTTTGGTATGCTGCTATATTTCATGTTGAGAGCAATTTAGGTCTTAATAGACACAAGATGTGATCTATTTCTAGCGCATTAATTGTCCACGTTAGTGGTCGACGTTATTTTTTTAAAATGTACCTTAATCCCCTGAGATTGCAGATAATATTTCTGAATCTCTTTGATTCCTTCAGATGTGCTGGCCTCCTGATAATTAATCGATATTAATTAATATATGAATAATTACCAGATTTTATAATTATATATATATATATATATATATATATATATATATATATATATATATATATATATATATATATATATATATATAGAGAGAGAGAGAGAGAGAGAGAGAGAGAGAGAGAGAGAGAGAGAGATAATTTGATTCAGACTCATCTGAGTTCCAAGCTTCGGCCATTGGGGTCTGAATGAGAGTTCGATTGAAGGGAGTTCATGTTTACTGCTGGACGTTAACCTGCGATTGTTCGAGAAAGGTCACGCGGTATAGCGGTTTGCTATTGGTAATTCAGCGACAACAATCAGTTGGAAAATACCGCAAGGTGAACAGGAAATCGACCGCGTGGTGGACAAGAAATCGGTCGTGTAGTTGGGGGGGGGGCGAAGTAGGAAGGGACAGTAGATGTGGGGGTATAAATGTATATATCTGCGTGCATGCATCCGTACTTATAAGAGCGTGTATGTGTGCTTAGATATACATTTACAAATCCGCCCGCGCGCACACATGTACACACATACACATAAATATATGAATATATGAATTTAGACCGTTTTGCCGTTTTGGATTACCTTGATAACAATTTGTTAGCATATACTTTCGTATATGTTAATTGTCGGACCATTGCATTTTCAGAGGTGTGAAACTAATAGTAGCACGAACTTCAAATCTATGCATATTAAATGATAATTACCTCTTACTGTGTGAAGTAATGAAAGATGTGATTTTGCCCATCCTTGTTCTTGTTATAAATATGTACATATGTCGGCAAGACTCTTCTGTTATACGTTCATGCATACATGTTGATCACTTTCTTGTGAGTGGAATTTCTGCTATGCAGAAACCGGAAATGTATGTGTGTGAGTGCGTAAGTGTGTGTGTGTGAGAGTGTGTGTATGTGTGTGCATGCGTGTGTCTTTGAGTATGTGTGTGTGTGTGTGTGTGTGTGTGTGTGTGTGTGTGTGTGTGTGTGTGTGTGTGTGTGTGTGTGCATGGTTGTGTGTCGGTGTTCGCGTGTATTTCTGAATCTGTTTCCATATCCATTGAGTTCTAAAATCAGGTATTGTGGATGAGGATTTCCTTTAAGTTTTTTAACACTTTCACTTAGAGGTTTGACATATAATATTGATATCAAACATGCCTGACTGAAATAAGTGCAGAAATCTGTGAGTATGTGGTAAAAAGCTGGTTTCGAGTCCAGTCCCACTGCGTGATAACTTGGGCAAGTGCCTTCTACGATAGCCTCCGGTTGGCCCAAAGACCTTGAGTGGATTTGATAGACAGAAATTGAAAGAAAACTGCAATGTGTGTGTGTGTGCGTGCGTGCGTGTGTGTGTGTGTGTGTGTGTGTGTGTGTGTGTGTGTGTGTGTGTGTGTGTGTGTGTGTGTGTGTGTGACCGCCGCTTGACAACCGATGACTTAGCGGTTCGGCAAAAGAAGTTGATAGGATAAGTTTGCAAATAAAAATTCTTCAAGGTAAAGCCCCAGCATGGCCGCAGTTTAATGACTGAAACATACAACAGACAAAAGATAAAAGATAACGGAATAAACTCATAAAGATGGCGCACCGGTATAGCTAGTCAGTTGACTGAATCTTGTATTATATATATTTGTGTGTAAGTGCGTATGTATAAGTATATGGATATGTGACACATTGGGCAATGTCACCTACTGTAGCCCTGGGCTGACCAAAGCCTTGTGAGTGAATTTGGAAGACAGAAACCGAGAAAGAGTGTGTCGTATATTTATGGAGATATATATAGGTGTGTAAACATGTACGCGTGTGTGTTTTTGTATTTATATCCGTCGTCCCCCCCCCCCCCCACGCACCCACCAACCGGGGTTGGTGTTTTTACGTCCACCTAACTTAACGGTTCCGCAATAGAGAGCGGTAGAATAAGTATCGGACTTCAAAAAAAAAAAAAAAGAAGAAGAAGAAAACAGGGGGCGATTTGATCTACTAAATACTTCAAGACAGTGCTTCAACATGGTTGCTGCCCTATGGCTGACACAAGTAAAAAATGTATAAAACATAAAAGATTCTACATACATACATACATACATACATACATAATACATATATATATATATATATATATATATATATATATATATATATATATATATATATATATATATGTGTGTGTGTGTGTGTGTATGTATATATATATATGTGTGTGTGTGTGTGTGTGTTTGTGTATGTGTGTGTGTTTGTGTATATATATATATATATATATATATACACACACACGCACACAGGCACTTTCATACAAACATGTCATATAAGCATACACATATGTACACACACCTCATAAATTCTCTTGACTATCATAGCACTTCTAATATCGTTCGTTGGCATTTGAAAGAACAGTTGTAAGTCTGAAACGAAGACTGAAGGGGAAGCAAGAAAGGAAGTGAGAAAACGATTTTGTCGCCAACATCCGGAAATATTGTCTAGTGAAGTCGGTACATTTTATAAATATGGACTGCTGAGATTGAATAGTATCTAATTATAGCTGACACTGGGTTAGATTGGAGCGGTACGGTCAGTACAGCTACCCCCTTTTACACACAGCAGTTACATTTTTTTTATTCGTTTACTTTGATATAAAGAGTATTAATTGCTTGAATGGAATGTTTATTTGTTTGTTTATGTTGAAAGCTGTTTATATCGGTGATTATTGCTTAGTTCTGTGTTTTAGTTACACTCTTTAACCCCAACGCCTTAAAGAAGACGAAAATGTCGGATAATGAATAAAATAGTCAAAATGTTGGGCAAATATAAGGGTTAATTTGAGGGTGTGAATTTGGAAAATATATTCAAAGATATAGGATGGAAACGAAACAAAGGAGAAAACAATAATAAAGCTCCGAAATTATTTACTGAAGGATTGGGAGGTTATTTTCCCGACAAAAGGTTTACATTTACATATTTCTGGATTACTTCGTGTCTGTTTACATTTTATTGTTATATGCACGTTCACAAGCAATATATGTACATTTGAATGTATGTGTATGGTTTGAAAGCATTATCTTTAAAAGCACCTATAGTGACTATTATTTCGAATTGCTAGCAACTTCTAAAAAATCACACACACACACACACACGCACACACATAGATATAGATATATATGTATATGTATAGGCGTGGATGTGTAGTAAGAAGTTTGCTTCCCAACTTCATGGTTCTGGGTTCAGTCCCACTGCATGGTACCTTGAACAAGTGTCTTCTACAATAGCCTCGGGTCGACTAAAAACTTGTGAATGGATTTAGTAGATGTAAACTGAAAGAAACCTGTTTGTGTGAGTGTGTATGTCTTTGTTTTGGAATTTCACCCTCCCCACTGCTTGACAACCGATTTCGGTGTGCTTACGTCCACGTAACTTAGCAATTCGGCAGAGTGTCCGATAGAATAAGTGCCAGGTTACAAAAAAGTACGTACTAAGGTCGATTAAATTCGATTGAAATTCTTCAAGGCGGTACCCCAGCATGGCTGCAGTCTAATGACTGAAAGAAGTAAAAAGATAAAAAGATACATGCATACATACCTTCATACACACACACATATATATATATATATATATATATATATATATATATATATATATATATATATATATATATATATATATATATATATATATATATTCCGAATTTGTATAAACGTGTATAGAATAATGTATCGGTTGAATAAAGTTAAAACATAGTCTGGTTTCCACGTTTTTTATTATGATATTTAAAAACATTTTTTTACTATATTATAGTGTGTTCAACATAAAAAAAATATTTTCTAATGTTCTGAGCATTACAAAATTCTCTTTTAATGTTCAACACACTTCAACATTGGGAAAAAAAATTTTTTTGATATAATAAAAAACGTGAAAACCAGACCATGTTTTAACTTTATTCAACTGATGTGTGTGTGTGTGTGTGTGTGTGTGTGTGTGTGTGTGTGTGTGTGTGTGTGTGTGTGTGTGTGTGTGTGTGTGTGTGTGTACGGGTACATATGTATGTATGTATACGAGGTGGTACTGAAAAGTTCCCGGCTTTAAGGGTATCGCGAAAGGCCTGGTTCGAAGCCCAACCTTCCCAGTTCTTTTACAAGTCCTAGAGAAACTGAAGAACCACTGCAACAAGTGTGTGACTCTGAGAGGGGAATATGTTGAATAAGATCATAATCAACTGATCCTCCTGTATTTTTCTTTACCATAACCCAAGAGCCTTTCAGTACTCCCTCGTACTCTTCATATATATGTATGTGTGTCTGTCTGTATCTCTCTCTCTCTCTCGCTCTCCCTCTCTCTCTCGCTCTCCCTCTCTCTCCCTATTTAGATATATATATATGCATGTATATATATGTATATATATATATATATATATATATATATGTATATATATATGAATTGAATTTAATTTAAATTTAATTTGTGGTCTGTGGGAAGAACCGTTTTAACGATGCGTCCTGCCCTGCTCTTCGAAACGCCTGTGTTAGGATGGGGGTAGCTGATGGAGATGTTCCCTATGTGGCCTGTGTGCTTTCTGTACTCGTTTATCATTTTGTCTACGCTTTGTTTACAATGTCCTGTACCCAGATATGCATCTATATATACAGGTAGATGTAAGTATGTACATACATGTACGTATATATGCATATACTCATTCATTATTTGTATTATATATATATATATATATATATATATATATATATATTTATTTATTTATTTATATAAGGGCATTACTATACAATAATGCCTCACGCTATGAGGGACTCTAAGGTCAGACTACTATAAAAAAACACATTTTTACCGAACGCGAAGAAATGCAACTCTCAAAGCCAGCCCCTTAAAAACAGACTGAATTATAGATCATGATTTCGTAGTCATTGTAGTATTATACAACCTCTACTCGTCAGTATAATATGGTCAAGATAAATATAGGTAAACAGAAAATCCACATACCAAAAGAACACCGCGTATCCAATATAGTACATAGAAGACTGTTCATCACTATTTACTTATGTAAGTGGCAGGAATTTCGAATTGCATCTCGGTACATGTGTTTTTTCTTAGAATAAATTCAGCATTGAATATATTCTGGTTATGTATTTAAATTCAATAATAGGATGAATTCTTTTACAAGAATTTATCAAGTAGCTAGCGTGAAAAAAACCTCATAAGGGGGTGAAAAATCCATCATTTATTCCCAAAATATATATTTATTTATATAAGGGCATTACTATACAATAATGCCTCACGCTATGAGGGACTCTAAGGTCATACTACCATGAAAAACATATTTTTACCGAACGCGAGGAAATGCAACTCTCAAAGCCAGCCCCTTAAAAACAGACTGAATTATAGATCATGATTTCGTAGTTATTGTAGTATTATACAACCTCTACTCGTCAGTATAATATGGTCAAGATAAATATAGGTAAACAGAAAATCCACATACCAAACGAACACCGCGTATCCAATATAGTACATAGAAGACTGTCCATCGCTATTTACCTATGTAAGTGGCGGGAATTTCGAATTGCATCTCAGAATAAATTCAGCATTGAATATATTCTGGTTATATATTTAAATTCAATAATAGGATGAATTCTTTTATAAGAATTTATCAAGTAGCTAGCGTGAAAAAAGCCTCATAAGGGGAAAACGTCCATCATTTATTTGAGAGTTGCATTTCCTCGCGTTCGGTAAAGATGTGTTTTTTATGGTAGTCTGACCTTAGAGTCCCTCATAGCGTGAGGCATTATTGTGTAGTAATGCCCTTATATAAATAAATATATATTTTGGGAATAAATGATGGATTTTTTCCCCTTCTGAGGTTTTTTTCACGCTAGCTACTTGATAAATTCTTGTAAAAGAATTCCTCCTATTATTGAATTATATATATATATATATATATATATATATATATATATATATATATATATATATATATATATATATATATATATATATATATATATATATATATATATATATATATATATATATATATATATATATATATATATATGTTGTTGTACTTGGGGATGGTTATATTGCCAGTTTAGCCAATAAAAACACACGCACTGTATATTTGGTGTTAATTTGCTTCAGCTTTATATTACATTAATCTTAATCTTATTTCGGCCAGAGTTCTTTCGTCACACTTCTGTGACCTCATCAGTGGTCCTTTGTTTCCTTCCTTCTTATGTGTGTCTCACCTTGCTAACTATCAGCCATTTTGTATTCATCTGTTTCAACACACGATTTCACATCAAAAATCTTGCAAAACAAATATATATATATATATATATATATATATATATATATATATATATATATATATATATATATATATATATATATATACATATATATATATATATACATATATATATATATATATATATATATATATATATATATATATATATATATATATATATATATATATATATATATATATATATATATATATATATATATACATATATATATATATATATATATATATATATATATATATCCTCTCTCTGAGGCGGAGCGCTCCGTCCTCAATAGGGGTCTGCGCTTCATCCCACTCACTCCATCCTGCAAGGAATTTCAAACCCGTGCTGATGTCCACAGCTTTGTGCGCCGCGTTAGGTTGGGTGCGCTTTTCCATAACACACCACCCGCACCCAACGAGGACTGCTTCACTGACCTGGGCCGACGACCATCCCAGTGGACGCCTGCTCCTGGCCAGTTCCAGGCAGTTGATCTTTTCGCGGGCGCCTGCCAACGCGCTGTGGGCCGGTTTAACTTTTCCAGGCGTCCATCTCGACTCAACATCTCCCCAGCCGAACTCTCGGCCCTTCGATCCCTCCGACGCCGCACGGACATCATCATAAAACCGGCTGATAAGGGTGGAGCCGTGGTAGTATGGCGCGCGGACCTCTACGAGGCCGAAGCTCTCCGTCAACTTCGAGATACCTCATTCTACCGCCCTCTGCCCTCCGACCCCACGCCCAGCTACCAACAGATTGTGTCCTCCACTATCCATGACCTCATCCTCTCCTCCCGTCTCCCCGCCACCGCCTCCAACCTTATTGTTCGCACCCCACGCACCCCCACCATTTACTTCCTCCCCAAGATCCATAAACCGAACAACCCTGGCCGCCCCATCGTCTCCGCCTGCAACTGCCCCACCGAGCTTATCTCAAAATACCTAGACCGTGTCCTCGCCCCCCTAGTGGCTTCTCTCCCTTCCCACATTCATGACACTAACCACGCGCTTCGTCTATTCAACTCTTTCTCTTTCCCTCCCGGCCCTTCTAAGCTTCTCTTCACTCTAGACATCCAGAGCCTCTATACAGTGATCCCCCACGACGAGGGGCTGCGTGCCCTGAAGTTTTTTCTAGACCAACGCCCCAACCCACAACCCGACACCTCCACACTCATTCGTCTGGCCGAACTTGTCCTATCTCTCAACTGCTTCTCGTTCGCGGGAGATATCTACCAGCAATCCTCGGGAGTGGCCATGGGGACGAGAATGGGCCCCAACTACGCGAACCTCTTCGTTGGTTATGTTGAGGCCCAAATATTCTCCAGTTTCACTGGTCCCACTCCCGAACTATACGGTCGGTATATCGACGACTGTATCGGTGCCACCTCTCTCTCCCGCGAACATCTTGACTCGTTCCTCTCTTTCCTTCAATCTTTCCATCCTGCCCTCCACTTCTCCTGTACTGTCTCTGACACCTCTGTCCCCTTTCTCGACATTTCGGTCAGCATCCTCCACTCCGCCCTTAGCACCTCCATCCACTACAAACACACAGACTCACACTCCTATCTCAACTTCTCCTCCTCCCACCCTAGACACACAAAACTTTCCATCCCCTATTCCCAATTCCTCCGTCTACGCAGACTTTGTAGCGACAGCCATGACTTTGAGACTCAGTCTCAACTCATGGCTCACCACTTTAGCCTGCGTGGATATCCACCCACCACCATCCACACCGCCCTTGCCAGAGCACGTTCTGTGGACCGTGCATCTGCTCTCTCCCCCCGAACCCGCCCTGCCGTTTCCCGCCTCCCTTTTCCCCTCACCTACCATCCCACCACCCTACCCCTCCAACGCTCCATTCTCCGAGCTTTTCGGCGCCTCCAGTCCGACCCCTCCACCTCCCACATCTTCCCTAATCGACCCCTCCCCTCCTTCAAAGGAGCCCACAACCTACGGGACCTCTTGGTCCACAGCTTCTTCCCCAACCCAACCTCCCAACCTGGCTCGTTCTCCTGCTCCCGCCCACGCTGCCGCACTTGCCCTTACCTCTCCAACACCACCCTCCTCACCAGCACCCATCACCGACCCTATCGCATCACCGACTCCTTCACCTGCACGTCTACCAACATCATATATTGCCTCTCCTGCTCTCTCTGCCAATCCCTGTACATCGGACAAACGGGGCGCCGCCTGGCCGACCGATTCGCGGAACACCTCCGAGATATCAACGTCGGCAATGACACCCCGGTGTCACGCCACTTCCGTTCTGCCGGCCACTCCTTGCGGCAACACCTGTCGGTGTTTGGACTGTCCATGCACAGGGGCCATCCGGACTCCCGTTTGCGCCGTGAACAGGGATTAATCTTCTATCTTCGCTCCTTTGCGCCACATGGGCTCAACTCCCCTCCACTCTTCATCTAAACCCCTCCTCCTGTCTCTCTCCCCCACCCTCCCTCCTACCACCCATCTCTCCCCTCCCCCACCTCCTGCTCCGACTCCTACTTTGTACGTCTCTTCACCTCTCTTCATACTTCTCTCCACTCCCACTTCTCTTCACCCCTACTCTTTCTCTCCTCTCTCTTACTCTCTCTCACTCTCTTCTCTCGTACTCCCCCCTCTCTCACTCTTACTCTCTACACTCTTACTCTCCTACTCTCTACACTCTTACTCTCTTACTCTCTCACCCTTACTCTCTCACTCTCTTCCCCTCTCTCTCACTCTCTTTCTATTCCTTTCTTTCTCCCCCCCATACCCCTCTTCCCTCTCTCTCACTCTCTTTCTCTTCCTCTCTTTCTCTTACTCTCTTTCTCCCCCCATACCCACCTTCCCTCTTTCTCCCCCCCATACCCACCTTCCCCCTCTCTCCATCCCCCTTCCCTCTCTTATACCCACCCTCTCTCCTCTCTTCCTCTCCCCTCCCATACCCATCTTCCCCCTCTCTTACATCCACCTTCCCCTTCTCCCTCCTCGTCAACACCCCCTCATAAGCTCATCCCACCACACCCCAACACACTCCTACTCTACCTTCCCACTCCACCCCATCCAATTCCTTACACCCACCACCCACCCCTACCCACAGACCCCTACCTCTACCCCACACTCCACCCATGCCTTCCCCACCTCCCAACACCCTCACATCACACCACACCAATACCCTCGCATCACACCACGCACACCACACCAATACCCTCGCATCACACCACGCACACACTATAACTGACCAACTACTTTCTCCCTTTCTCCCTTCCCCCATTTTCACACTACATACGTCAAGATCACCAGCAGTCTACCTCCCACACACAGCCCCTCGTTCCCGATCACCGTTTGTTATCTCCCCCTTTCTTAGCTCTCCTGAAATAAGAATTTCTAACTTCCGGTCAGCCATTGTTATGATCGGCCATTATTATGATTGACCGTTGACTGAACACTATTCAATTTTTTTTCTCCGTGTTTTTCTCCTTGTCTCCGTATTCTTTCTGTTGAAGAGCGTAGCTCGAAACGTCAAAGACTTTCCGTATTCCCGAGCGTCATACTAATATATACTTTTGTTATTTACACCACCTGTCCTCGTCTGTTGTTATTTTTTGTATATTCTCCCATATATATATATATATATAGTGAATTCAAATAAATGAACAATGAAATTAACAATAATAAGCTACAAGAGAACATACACAAGGAATGTATCAGCAAAAAGAGGGTGTTTTTTTTACGTTTTGAGTATAGCGCTTCTTTGGAAAGGAGAAAGGAAAATACATTCTAAGTAAATTTTCTCTGGAACTGTGTAAACTTTAAACTAATTGTTTCGTAATCTATCAGTTACTCTCGATACATCCTTTAGTATTTTAGGTATTCTACTGCAGAATTTAAATCTTATAGCATTTTACATTCGTGTTCTTCAGTTTTCTCTCACCGTAAATTAATGATCCCGATATTTTTTCCTTATCTTGCCACATAAGACACCACCTACATCAATAGACAGATAAATATATAACCCGAATAAATATTTATTTACGTTTTATAGAAATGACTGTGTGGTAAGAGGTTTGTTACCAAAGCACATGGCTTCGGGTTCGGTCTCACTGAGTGGTACCTTAGGGAAGTGTTTTCCAGTAGAATATCGGAGGTTAGGCACCAAAGTTTTTAAGTGGGTTTTAGCAGACGGAAATAGAAACAAGCCTGTCGTACATATATGGGGGGGGGGATCTTTGTGCTTGTCCCCTACTACCACTTAATAACCGATGTTGCTTTATTTACGTCTGACAAAAGAGAGCAATAGAATAAGTATCAGATTCAATAGAAAAACTTGCGATTTCTGAGATGGATTTATTCGACTAAAAACCTTCAAGGCTATAT
Organism: Octopus bimaculoides; assembly: GCF_046866305.1. NCBI lineage: Eukaryota > Metazoa > Mollusca > Cephalopoda > Octopoda > Octopodidae > Octopus > Octopus bimaculoides. Next base: position 49,172,919 of record NC_142933.1, on the reverse strand, counting down.
CCTGGAATTGCTGCTCTCCAATAACCGAAACGTATAAAAGATGTTGCACACATACACACATATCCTTGAAAAGCCATCCCTACTATCTAAAACTTTTACTGGACGTCAATCTAATTTATTCACTATATATTTGCCTCTGTGCGTGTGTGCGTGTGTGTGTGTGTGTGTATGTGTGGGCGTGCGTGCGGAGGGCACACACACAGATAGATAGATAGATAGATAGATAGATAGATAGATAGATAGATAGATAGATAGACAGACAGACAGTCAGACAGACAGACAGATAGATAGATAGATAGATAGATAGATAAATAGATAGATAGATAGATAGATAGATAGATAGATAGATCCCATTTTATGCTTTCTGACGAGCTTCCTCAAAGGAAATTACATATGCAATCAAGTTCCGATTCTCCTTTGCAGTTACTTCCCCTTAAGTCACACTACAAATACTTTTCAGCAAATTACAAGATCCATCAAATATAACAAAGTCGTTAAAGCATTGAATAGAATACTACACAGTATTTGTTGGACTTACTGTGCTAAAATCCCGCCGAGGCCTACTCTGCTCCCATCTTATCAGGGTTGATAACAAATATGTACTTATCCAGGATGGTGGATCGGCAGAACTGTAGGAACGTTGAACCGGATTGCCTTGCCATATATGTTCTGCTTTCTTGGGATCTCTGTTCAAATCCTACTATAGCTACTTGAGCGGTGAACTTAAGCTGTCATATGGTTTAACACCAGCATCTGGCAACTTAGGTGCCTCCGGAGGTGTCCGCTCTGCTGCCGATTCTTTACTTACATGAAAGAAAATTAGCGGTGACATAACACGTGTTGTGCTAAAAATAGTAGTTAAATAAGACTTTTTTGATAAATCGTTTAAATTAACATAAACATTTATTAATTTACACCGAAACAAAACGACAGTTTCCAAGTGCTGTTTCCTGACAGGATCAACGCGCAGATGGAGAGTCGAAATAGATAAATAGACGAAATCCTTTCACTTTTATAAAAAGATTTAAAATGTATGGAAAACCCTACATACAGAAAAAACTATGCCCATTTACGTCCGTTTACGCGGGAGCTCTGGAGAAAATATTACAGTGCATGACCATCTTGGGGATATAAGTAATGTGTTTGTAAAGTTTGGAGAAAATCAGTAGAGAATTGTGGAAATGTATGCGTTAGTCATTATACACACACATACTTTGATTTATATATACTATTTTCAATTTCAATTTCACGAAGCTTTTGGTGGGCTATAGATGACACTTGCCCAAGGTGCCGCGTAGTAGGACGAAACCCAAGGCTATATGATTAGAAACAAGCTTTTTAGCTGCACAGCTACGCCTGCTATTTTATTATTAGAAATTGTGTATGAGTGCTTCTGTGTGGTTGTATGAGTTAATGTTTATATAGGTATATATGTCGATAAACAGACCATTAGTCTCAAAGAAATTTCCTAATTATACATAACGATCCTCGATATAGAAATTGCTATTGATCTATGATGTGTGACTATATAAATGCTTAACCGTCAGTTCAGTTTGTAAGTTACTAAGACACTACATGTTTCTATGTGCTTGTAGGTTTTCGCAAAAGGGTGCTAGTCAACATATATCACAAAACTATACGAATATATCAATACTATTGTATTGACATTGGAAGAAAGCAATGTTTTAAAGGTTTCACTTCAAAATATCAGCAAAGCATTTCAGAAGCTAAACATATCAATAGATGCTTCTATAATATCTTTCAGTAGCTTATAGTCAACCACATTATTAGTACGTACGCATACATCCATACTAGTGTTAACGCGTGGAAGGGTTGATTTCAGCGGCATCAAAGAATAATCAATATTACATCAAGAATCCAACACGCGGTTTGCTAGCATAGGATTCTTTATTCTCATTGGTTTGATATGAAAATATATATTTCGTATTACGTAAAATGTTTATGAATCCACATAATTAACTTTTTGCACATAGAATCTCGTGTAGTTTTTCCTATACATACTTACATATATACATGTGTATATGAATATATTTTATATAGCTAGCTAGCTAGCTAGATAGATAGATAGATAGATAGATAGATAGATAGATAGATAGATAGATAGATATACACACACATATACATATGTACATACACACATAAATGCACACACACACACACACACACACACACACACATATATATATATATATATATATATATATATATATATATATATATATATATATACACACACACAAACACACAAATATGAGGGAATACAAGTTCAAAAGAAGCTATAACCAGCCGAGCACTCAAAAATAGTCTGAGAATGAATAACGTACATAATCCATAATCTTTAGACCGACAAAATACATTTTACATATTATATATATATATATATTCATTTTAGCCCACGGTATGAGGCCATGCTGGGGCACCGCCAGTACTATAACCTTTTCAATGGCAATTCTCTTATGGCTAGCTTTTGGTGAATGAGCTAGTTTGATACAGCTGCTCTCTTTTGAGTTTCTTTCCATGATGTAGGTTCATTTACGATGGGAAGAGCAGAATGTAAAATTGCTTCTTGGAAACATCTACCAGTAACAACTCCGTATAAATCTCTCAGATCTTTTAGCAATGTATTAAATACCTGTGGACCTTTGTATTCCAGACTATTGCAGTCCTTGGTCCTCACTGTTGACAGACTGGGTGGTACGTTTAGAACAGTGCAGTGACATCTAAGTTTGGGAGCTGGTATAACCTTCGATTCCGAAGTTTGGTGTCAGCCCTGTAGGATCTTCCATATGTATATCATTGCATATTTCTCCCGCCTTCACTCCGCTATAGACACTGTGGGGTGACCATAGTTGAGAACAGTAGTCCAGACAGCTGAGGACAAAAGTCATTATACAAACAGCAGAGTTTCTTGAATCTTTATTCTGGAGATGCTCATAATCCAGCCAACTATTTGATGCACATTGCCACCATCTTGAGGATATATACATGAAACAAGGTGTCATCGTTCATATCAATACCCAGATTACGCACTATACTTCACTCTGGGATTGCTTTTCCCTTTGGATCCGAATATCTTTGTTGCGACATAGTAGCACAAAATGGCGATAGCGGAGGGTTTAGAATTTTCATGCATTACACTGATTGTTGTTTTCCTCAGCCCATCTGTATGTAGCATCTAGGTTTTTCTGTAGAAGATTGCCATAGAAAGGTCCCTTGACTACTTATACTACATTCGTATCGTCGGCATAGTTAGTAAGTGTGGTTGTCTGTGTAACCGATGGAATGTCCAAAAGACCCACCATAAACAGCAGCTACCACAAGGTAGTTTACTGAAGTTGACACCATTCAACGATGTGCCGAACTGCTCTGCAATGTCGGTTTTGACAGCGTCGGCTGGCAACAGGCCAAGATGCTAATTAGATTCGGTGGTCTTGGTCGCTGTTTTCAGGTGGACCTGGCACTACCGGCCTATCTTTCGTCGGTTTCCTCCAGCCGCACCTTCATTGGATGGCCGAACCAGATGTCGCCCGGGAATTGGAGTCAGCTCTAGCTGATTGGACCGCTGAAAGCCTTACCGTCCCCCAGAACGCAACTGGGACGACATGAGATGTTAGCCCACCTTCGAGCGGTTAGAGACATTACTAGACCAGCACCACCTTGTCTACTTCTGTTCCGCCTCACAGCCAAATAGCAGTGCATGGTTCAATTCAGTGCCCTCTTCATCTACCGATACACTTCTAGATGATGAGTACACTCGTATTGGAATGGCACAACGCCTCGGTTTTACGTGTGTGAGTTGCATAAATGTTGATGTGGAGACGAATTCGGCCTGCATCCATTATCCTTCAGCCTTAGCGCGAGCTGATTCCGCCGACACGCCACTGAAAGCGACAAAGATTTCCTCAGAAACATTTGAAAAACTGCATTGAATCACAATAAATGGAAGTTAATAAGTTATAAAGACATAAAACACGATGACTTTAGCTGTCTGGAATATCTTAAAGAACTGAGGGCAAAGACAAAGTCTCGAGCTATCTTGCAGCTGTTTTGTGTAACAATCTTCTGTTATGATAAATCTGTGAACTCGTCTGTAAATGATTCGATAGATTGAAGTCTCATAAAAGGCATAGGCATCAGAACCCAAAAAAAAAGATAAAATAAATGGGAGGATTCACCACATATATTCCAGTCTCTACCCCTGTATCTAGGGCGGGTACGACTGGCTTCATTACGTATAGATAGATAGATAGATAGATAGATAGATAGATAGATAGATAGATACATAGTGTAGGTAGTTAGGGTAAATCCTGGCTTTTTCCTCTTAATATAAAAAACTGTATGCTTGTGTGTGTACGTGTATGTATGTGTGTGTGTGTAGGTGTGTGTATACAATCATAATGGTGAATTACGCGAAGGAACGTTATACAAACTTGTGTCTATCCTTATTTTTCCTACACACACACACACATAAATATGTTTATATATATATGTTTATAGCATATATATATATATGTTTATATATATATGTATATATATACAGGTATATTGGTGCAAACAGGAACAATAGAACTTAAAATATGAGTATATATATATATATATATATATATATATATATATATATATATATATATTTATATATATATATATGTGTGTGTGTATGTATGCATTTATGTACATTTATACATATGCAAGTATTATATGTATATATGTAACTATGTATCTGTGTGTGTGTGTGTATAAGTATATTAATATATATACGAATATAAGTAAATATGTATATATGTATATATATATATATATATATATATATATATATATATATATATATATATATATATATATATAAATACAGCTATATGCAAATATTTATAAATATATACATATACATGTGTATGTATGTATGTATGTATATATGTATGGGCTTATGTATGCTTATGTATAAGAGCTCGCTTCTAACAGATATATAGTTTTCTTTTTTTTTTTGTTTGTAACAAAAACGTATGTGGAGCGTGAGTATGCGTATGTGTATGCGCGCGCGCGCGTGTGTGGTCTTTCATGACAATTACGCCAGCAGAATTGCTATGGAAATATGGTTTATTTCTTTATTACTATAAGTCCTATAAAACCTATCCACTACGGAGTAGACGCTATAAAATCTCCACCAAAAGCTTTTAAAGTAAATTATCTCATTTCTGTCAATAACTCTTAACATTATCATTGCGAGAATTTGAATCCACAATAAAGAATGTGCACATCACCTTAATTATTTTAGAATGAATATAGTAGAACATCTATCTTGAATGTATAGAATTATATCTACATATCAATAGAAAAAGAGATATTTTCGCCATGAGTCAAGACTTTAATTTATTGCAGGAAATCTAAGATATAGCAAAATTATTAGATGCCCAATTTCTCGTTTTATTAGTTTATTGATGTTATTCATCGTAAACAACTCTTAATGCACCGAGTAAAAGGTCACGTAATGAAGCTTCCCTTATTGGATTTTATATCTTCTCTCTAGGCAATAGATATCAGTCTATAAAGATTTGCATACACGTTTGTTGCTTCTTTGATGCTCGAAATTAACTGATGCCTTATAAATTTATTTATTTTGAAAATATTGATCAGCTACTAGTTTGGTTTGTTCTAGTTTCATGATCTCCATACGGTATCCAATTACATCAACAGCAACTCTTATCTTTCAAAAAGCAAATGTTCATTAATATAATTAATTGAAATAATATTCTAGATCGACGACCGCAAATGTCTTATTTTTCCTTTGGTCTTTAGAAAATACTATCCCGTTTATTTAGTCTTCCAGTACCACCTCTTCTTTTCAATGCATTTGTTTTCATTTATATCTTAATAACACAACGTCTTGGTAACTGTTTTTAAATCGGGATTTTGTTTTTCAAAACCTGTTTGAAAAGTAAAGGAAAAAAAGATGTGATCGTATCACCAGTCATTTGCACTAATGAACGCTTTTAGTCACAAATTGACTACCACTAAAATTAGCAAGACTGTATTCAAATATTGATTTCAAATTTTGGCACAAGGTCAACATTTTCGTGGGAGGGAGTAAGTCGATTACATCGATTCCAGTACTCATCTAGTACCTATTTTATCGTTCCCGAAAGGATGAGAGCCGACCGTAGCAGAATTTGAACTTAGAACATGAAAACGGACGAAATGCCGCTAAGCATTTCGACCGGCATGCTAACGATTCTATCAGCTCGCCGTCTCAATATATTCAAATATTATGATTAAATAATGTCACCGAATTATTTTTTATTCTTTCTCCTCTTCTCACTGCTGCAGTGGATCGACAATTAGACGTTGAAGAAACGAATACTTATTTCCCAATATTTTATATTATTGCTTTCAATGAATAATTATTGCGCTAAATGTATGTGTTATTAATGATACTTTCCATTAAAATTTCAGATTTCTCGGTAAATATCTTTAACTACTCTTAATGTGTTATGCGAATCAGAATATTCTATAATTTACGATGATATACATAATCGCAATTCCTAAATTTAGGAGGACATGGTGAATTAAATCATACTGCAATAGGATTATTAACAGCTGATTATGTGAAAGCATATTCAATGTCTACAATATATTAAGTTTGCATTAAAATAATGCAAGGAATGAGACCAAAGTTTCTCGATTAACTTATTCGCTTTCTTTTCAAGTGGAAATGTAGCAAAGTCCACTGTACAGTACCAGGCCTAGATCTGAAACTTTAATGCAGTGGTTCTCAACTATTTTTTGCCTATAGGCTCTTTTGATTTCTATTTTACTTTACTGGACATCCGTAGCTATTCGGTGTGTATAAAAGACATACTACTGTATTTTTATAACTAAATGTTATTAGGAATTCTTTAAAAAAATTTTATGTCTTGTGTATTGTAGAAGTAGAAATAATTTGTTGCTCATAAATTTTAACAAAATCTTTTATGGACCCCCCAAGAGCCATATGGACCCCGATTGAGAACCATTGCTTTAATGTATAATTTATTTCGATCTAGTACAAACAGACATAAGGATTCTGTCCAAAAATCTTCGTAGGATATATTGTATTTATATGCTTAAAAATGTTTTCAGCACTGCGCATGCTATCCTGAATTACTTTTTCCTCTTAAACGACATTTTGTGAATGATTTACTAACGACACAACTTCAACACTCCAGTAGTCATCACTAATATTATTGATTTCTTACATAGTGGCAATGATTCAAGAGGAAGGTAAAAATTGTTATATATTATTAAAGCCACCCTCAAGAGCATTATTTAAAAAATGATATATTATCTAAGGTTTTCGTGAACGACTACGTTCCTCACTTCAACTAATTTTAGAAAATAATTTATGGTGCGTGTATATTCTTCCCAAGATGTAAATTTATGTCATATTCAGGTTTCCTTTTCAGAGCCTGAAACTACTGCAGCTGCTAATTATATACACAAATAGGAAACTATATTACTGCATACAACTGACACGCGAGAAGCGCGTATATCCATAAACAAATAAACAAAAAATTGTCTTCCAGATATACAAGTTTCTATTTCTTACCAAGTAATCTTCTTCAGACAAAGATTTGTCTCGTCTCCACTTAACAATTTGAAAAGCATGACTACGACTGCTCTTTATGAGTCTCTTCTAGCTTCGGATGCATAAACATTTACGTCATCGGAGATGAAATTATACCAATTATATCAGAAATGAAAGAACTATATAAATATATAATGATTTAACTAATCTAATCCAGTTACGTTGTTGGTATTCTTAGATTTCGAACAAGCGATCGAAGATGTTCAACTTAGTACCTACTATATTTTATATACAAGACGCTTTCAGTCATATTGTTGATAATCTTAATCAGCATCTCTCTCTCTCTCTCTCTTTCTCTCTTTCCCTTTCTCTCTCTTTCTCTCTTTCCCTCTCTATCTCTCTACCCTCTCTCTCTCTCTCTCTCTCTCTCTCTTTCTCTCTTTCCCTCTCTCTCTCTCTACCCCCTCTCTCTCTCTCTCTCTCTCTCTCTCTCTCTCTCTCTCTCTCTCTCTCTCTGTGGCGTGTGTTGGTTTCAATTTTGGCAGTATGACAAGCAATGTCGAGGATTGGATAAGTCGATTACATCGACCTCAATACTAAGCCGGTACTTATTTTATCGACCCTGAAAGCATGGAAGTCAAAGTCAACATTTGAACTCACAACACAAAGACGGACGAAATACCGCTAAGCATTTTGTCCGGCGTGCTAACGATTCTGCCGAGCGTCATACTAATACATCCTTTTGTTATTTACACCACCTGTCCTCGTCTGTTGTTGTTTTTTCGTATATTCTCCCATATATATATATATATATATATATATATATATATATATATATATATATATATATATATATATATATATATATATATATATATCAATATCTATAAAACCGAAGATGTTTGTGTGTGTGTGTATGTGTGTGTGTGGGTGTGTGTGTGTGTGTGTGTGTGTGTGTGTGTGTGTGTGTACGTGAATGTGGTTTATGCACGTCCACAAATTAGCACACATGTCGCTCCAATTTTAGGAGAAGATTCGGAATGACCCTATGTGCATTTTAGTGAACTTTCTCTCTCAGAGCTACCCGCGTATACCTGTAAAAATCGATAAACTTTTACCAATTTTTAAGTTTGTTGACATGGCGAAGTCAAATCTGTGCGTACGCGCTGAAGTAGAGAGAGAGAGAGAGAGAGAGAGAGAGAGAGAGAGAAATTGTATGTTTGTGAGAGGGAGGGTGAAGGAGAAATATATTTCTTTGCCAGCGTCTGTGTGGTAAGCAGCAATCAAACAGAAAAAATACCCCCTCTCTCTCTCTCTCTCTCTCTCTCTCTCTCTCTCTCTCTCTCTCCCTCTCTCTCTTTCTCTCTCCCTCTCTCTATCTCTCCCTCCCTTACATACACACGCCAGTTATCTCTCTTTCTTTCTTTCTTTCTTACTCACACACACACACAGCAACATTACACACAAAACACATGTTGCCAAAAAGAAATAGACGCTATCTTTTTATAGTGAGTATGCCAGACAGAAAGTGTGGTGTGTATGTGAAGTTCTTTTGTTAGTGTGAGAGAGCAGCATGTGTGTGTGTGTAATGTTGCTGTGTGTGTGAGACAGGGAGAAAGAAAGAAAGAAAGAAAGAAAGAAAGAAAGAAAGAAAGAAAGAAAGAAAGAAAGAAAGAAAGAAAGAAAGAAAGAAAGAAAGATGAATGTGTGTAAGGGAGGGAGAGAGATAGAGAGGGAGAACGCGCTCTCTCTATCTCTGCCGAATTGATGTAAACAAACCCATATGGTCTGATTTTCACGTTTCTAGGTATTGTACCGTAAATCGCCATTTCCAAAATATATTTATTTCAAATCATTTATCCGTATATATATGTAAGGCAAGGTGTGTGTGTTTTGTTGATATACGGGCAACACACACACACACATACGAACATGTATGCGTACAAAAAATATGTATGCAATTGGTGTACATACGTGCGTGTGTGTATGTGTGTGTTGCTCATATAAATATATATATATATATATATATATATATAGATAGATAGATAGATAGATAGATAGATAGATAGATAGATAGATAGATAGATAGATAGATAGATAGGATGATGAATTGAATATTAATTCAATTTAAAACCAAGTGGCCTAGCATATAACAAATCTGAAAATTCAGAAAAAATTGTATTACACGTGTATAAGGGATGACCACTAGGTGGACATCCAATATGCTAGAAAGAGGTCATCAACGACTCAACCACAAAGAAAAATAATGTTCTCCGGGTTCCTAACCCATGAGCAAAGAGGGGTTAGATGTTGGCGGTGGTGTTTTCAAAGGGATGGCATGTGTAACCTGATCACCTCTGCCGATTAAACTCTCAACCCATGCGCTCCAGTTGCAACACTGATTCTGCCCAAATTTGACGTCATATTACTTAGTTTGGTTTGAAATAAAGAACTTGATTAGCTTAATAATCCCAACTTAATCCCGGGCAAAGCCGGGCTATACTGCTAGTGTATATATATATATATATATATATATATATATATATATATATATATATGTGTGTGTGTGTGTGTGTGTGTGTGTGTGTGTGTGTGTGTGTGTGTACTGGTATACTACTTAGCCTTTTGCCCGACAAATTGCATTGAATACGCTTCGTTTGGGGTGTCTAATAATATCCAAACAGATCTGCTGCCTTCTTTAGTTATCATTTAAGGCCAGAAAAACTCCAGTCTGTATTGCATATTCATTGTCCAGCAATTTTGATGAACTGATCTTTGTGAATGTAACTCTTTTGCTTGTGGTTTTTAGACATTGGACACCCCTGGTGGGATTCTTTTTATTATTATAACTATTATTCTAATTACTTAAATAATCTCAGATTTGAATTTAGTATGTAAAATATTCCCTTGAGGTATTTTCTCTCTACCATATTGTTAAGAAGCTATTCAGTTTTTCCAACGCACTAATTAAATGGGGCGTATAACGGAAACTTAACTCTAAGACAATACCTAAAGTGAAATATAACCCTATAAAAATATTATTTCTACAAATATTGATTCTACAAAAGTTGAACTTCCAGTAATGACCTCTTTAATTACTATTCAGGTTATGGATATATATTTAAAGAGAAAATATTCAAGCGTCGAATAATACATTTAATGACTCTAATAGCGCTTTGAACACAAAAAGCATTAGTTATGATGTTTACTTGTTGTTACTGTTAAGTTCAGGTCAAGTAATGAACGAAGCAAAATGGTCCACTGTTGATTCCAATGTAGAATTAAGAAAATAGAAAAAAGCTGTTTCTATATTCACCAGCAAAAGATCTCAAAAAATACTTCGTCTTACTAAGTCATTTTCGCTTTTCTTCCTCCCCAATGGGAGTAATTTTACGTTCATTATTCAGTAACGTATTTAAAATAAAATGTGAAATAATAACCGAAGCAACAATAACAGTTTCTTATTCTTTGAAAAGCTGCTTTCTTTTTCGCCTATAAACATATGGCATTTGATAAAACAATAGAAAAGATATTTCGTTCAAGTTGTTTTTATTTTTTTTTTTTTTTTTCATAATGTTACTATCAATAAACAAACTGGGTAGTGATTTAGAGACTTTTGTTGAGAGATTAGTGAGGTATGACTACAGGCAAAAACATGTCCAACTGTCACAAAGTATTGCGTTATATAAGTTATTAGTATATCTTCTGAGATATAACTTGTACGTTTTACTCTGCATGCATAAATCATCTCTAACCCAATGTACATCAACTGTGGTTTCATAAGATATTTCTCTATTTCTTCATTGAGAAAGAAAGAAAGAGAAAGATACAAAGGGGGAGAGGGAGAGAGAGAGATGGGAAGTAAATCAACATAAAGGAAAAGTGTTCAATTACCAATTCATGCATTCTTTGTTGTATTCTATCACCTACATTCACTAAATAGTCGAATGTAGGTGATAGAATATAGGTTGTAAAACTTCGAATATGTATGCATGGCTGTGTGGTATGAAATTTGTTTCCCGACCATATGGTTCCGGGTTCACTCCCACTGCATGGCACATTGGGCAGGTGTCTTCTACTATAGCCTCAGGCCGACGAAAGCCTTGTGAGTGGGTTTGGTAGACGGAAACTGAAAGAAACCCGTCGTATATGTATAAATAAATATATATATATATATATATATATATATATATATATATATATATATATGTTGTGTATGTGTGTGGGTGTGTATATGTTTGTGTGTCTGTGTTTGTCTCCCCCACCATTGCTTGAAACCTGATGTTGGTGTGTTTACGTCCTAGTAACTTAGCAGTTCGGCAAAAGAGACCGATTGAATAAGTACTAGACTTACAAAGAATTAGTCATGGGATCAATTCATTCGACTAAAGGCGGTGCTCCAGCATAGCCGCAGTCAAATGACTAAAACTAGTAAAAGAATAAAAGAATAAAAGAATAAAAGAATGTGTGTTTACATATACCTACACCCGCACACATGCACATACACGTACATATATATATATATATATATATATATACTATATTTCTCTCTTCCTCTCTTTCTCTCGTTGCTCACCTATTTTCTACTTCCTCCCCTTGTTTCTCCCTCTACCACTCTCTCTCTCTTCCTTACCCCTCGCTGGTCACATATGTCCACTTATTAATTCTTTTCTTCCTTGGCTATCGCCGAGCAAACACGCGAACTTACTTCGTCCCGCTTCCAGTTCGTTGCTTCTCACAGCGTTCAATATACACAATTTTTCACTTCTAGCCGTATAGCCTTTTCCGTTTGTTTTCCTGTCTTGTTTTCTTTTCCGTTTGTTTTCCTGTCTTGTTTTCTGTCCGCCACTACATTCCTCCATGGTACAAGTTTAATTTGTGTATACAAATTTAATTTGTGGTCCGTGGGAAGAGCCATTTTAACAATGTGTCCTGCCCTACTCTTCGAAACGCCTGTGTTAGAATGGGGGTAGCTGATGAAGGAAAATGTTCTCTATGTGGCCTATGTGTGTTCTGTACTCTGGTTATTATTATTTTTGTGTCTACGTTTTGTTTGCAATGTCCTGTATCCATATATGCACTGATATATACAGGTAGACGTAGGTATGCACATACCTGTACGTATATATGCATATACTCATTTATTATTTGTTTTATATATATATATATATATGTGTGTGTGTATGCCTATGCGTATGCATAGACATATATATATATATATATATATATATATATATATATATATATATATATATATATATATATATATATATATATAACTGTCAGATCTAGGGAACGAGGTGTAGGAAGAGAGTTAGCTTCGGGCAATTCGTAGTGAATATATAAAAACAACTTTCAGGAACAATAGTGGTTTATTGAGACGGAAGGTTGCGGACTCTTTTTTTTTTTTAATCGAAGAACAATGAACTGAAAAAGTTTTTTTTTTTAATACATATTCTTCGGTAGACAACCAGGGTTGCCGAGTGTTCGAAAAAGAATACACGAGTTATGGAAAGGAGTATGGGAAATCCAGGCTACGTATGTTTCATAGCAAGTGGAACCTCAGAAGTGGTAAAATCCAAGTGAGGTGTATACCCCCGGCTACTCTTCAGGCCAAGGATATCTTGATTCGATTAAAGGCTACATTGTCGCAAGGAGGTACATGCTGACGTAAAGATTCAATCAGAATGTGTCAAGGGCACAGTATGTGAGGGGTATATGTTTGTTTTTTTCGTTGTTCGAAAAAAGTTCGTTTTTTGTTTTCCTTTTTATGCTTTTGTTTCTCATTGTATTTAACGTTTTCTTGATGTTATATATATATATATATATAGAGAGAGAGAGAGAGAGAGAGAGAGAGAGAGAGAGAGAGAGAGAGAGAGAGAGAGAAAGAGAGAGGGAGAGGGGGGGGAGAGAAAGACAGAGAGAGAGAGAGAGAGAGAGAGAGAAAGAGAGAAAGAGAGAGATAGAGAGAGAAAGTAAGAGAGAGAGAGAGAGAGTGGCTGTCCAGCATAATGTTGGCAAATAGCCTTTACTTTAAAGAATTATTACTGAATATCTGTCTATGAGAGATTTAGAAATTTATATATATATATATATATATATATATATATATATATATATATATACATGGATACACAGACACACGCACGCACGCACACACACACACATACATACATACATACATATATATATATATATATATATATATATATATATATATATATATATATATATATATATATATACATATACATGTATGCATATGTTTATAAATACATAAAGTTCACTTTGTACATGTATGGTTCAGTCCCACTGTATAACACCTTTGGCAAGACTCTTCTACTATAGTCTCGGACTGACCAATGCCTTGTGAATCAATTTGATACAGGGAAACTGTGTGGAAGACCGTTGTTTATAGGTGTATGTCTTTGTTCGTCTGTACATGTGTGCCTTTGTGTCCGTGTTCCCCTCACCACCGATTGAAAACCGATGTTGATTTGTTTACGTTCCTGTAAGTTTTTGGGTTTTTTTTTTTTAGCAGAAGAACCGATACCAAACTAATACTTAACTATTAGACATATCAAGCACGAAATCTCTTAAAGGTTATATTAAAAAATATATATTATTTGGTTGATATTGCAATAATGCTAAATATATACTTATTTACATATTCTGGATAGTGTTAAACTCTCCCACGTCCATTGTGTACGTTGTGTCATGAAAACGCTGGTTGACTGTATTTTTAATTCATTCCACTCGCATAGCTGTGTGATTATGTTGAACCTCCTTCTAATGGTTCTTGGAATTCGAATGAAATTTTAGACTATTCAAAATGCCTGATCAGATGGTTTGTTCCGTAATTCATACAATGTGGTTAATGTTATGTAATATCAGATTATGTAATACATTGCAAACAAATAAAGGGCCATACTAGCGACACGTACACAGCATAATTTGAACGAAAACTACACTCACTTCATGTCCATGTTTCTCTCTCTCTCTCTCTCTCTCTCTCTCTCTCTCTCTCTCTCTCTCTCTCTCTCTCTCATACACGCGCGCGCGCGTGGAAGCACGCATAGTTGAATTAGAAAAAAACAAAGCTATTTAGCTACCTGTCTACAATATTACAAAGTATATCGAATCGATTAAACAAGTGCAAATAGTATCTTTCATATCTTTAAGGACTCGACATAGGGTGATCCGTAGCTTAAAAAAAAGTGGGGAAAGTAAATACTGACGCTATCAATATTTTGTCTTAAATCCTCGTTAACAGTTATGGAGTAAGCTCATCTGAAATGAAACTGCACTGTCTGTAGCTTGAAGGGTAGACGGGCTGATGTCACTCAGGTCCAACTTGATACATGAAATTAGTGGTCTCTTGCCTGCATGTTTACTTTTGATCAAGGGTTGCATGTGTATGAAAAGAACGAACAGGACTTCTCAAATTTTGATATGATTATCATAGAATCTTGATAATATTGTTGCATGTACCTCGAACTTCCCGTCAATGTTGAGGAGGAAATAACCGTCACACCAGGTTCCGCAGGGTTTTAGCTCACAAGATGATCCACATGGCCTCTATAAATAGCAAGGCAGAGCTATGACTGGTTAATTTGAATGAAATGTAAATGAAACTATCCCATCTTTACATATACGTCAACCAAGTATGCAGCAATTGTTTGCCTGATTTATTTACTGCACTGGAGGTCCCTCTAATTGCAAGACGATAGTTGTAATATTCCAACATTGTAAATTTGCTACACACTCAACTCTGATGTTCTGCTACATGATGAATGTTTATGTGCCGCATTTATTCATCATTCGAAAATAATATTGAATACGCCGTTGTATCAAGATAGCGGGACAGATAAGAAATGTAATGCCTAAATACACTTTTTGGATAGACAACTCTGTTTTTGTTCTCTTGTAGTGTTCCATCCACTCCCACAAATATTATAACAACCTCATTGCATGTGGGGAAAGTTATATTATATGGTATCTAGTAACTGCCTAGCATGTTTCCGCTCAGCCTCCGAGCCTCACAGCAAAGCCTCGATTAGTACAGTGTCATCATTCGCAATTGGCACTCAGCTTGAGAGTGACTACCTGCACATCGGCGTTTGCTTGAGGCTTGATCTTCAGATCTGTGAGCCTTGCTAATGCCGTTATTGATCCACTGTGGATTCTTTCGGTCTCCACTCATTATCATGCTGCCATAGTGCTCGCCGCCTTCCACACCATGCCGCCCTTAATAAGATCCTAAAACATGGCCTAGACAACACAGGTTTCCCTTCCCAACTCAAGCCAGCGGGGCTATACCGAGGGGAAGGTAAAAGGCCGGACGGTATGACAATTTTACCGTTCCGTGGCAGTAGGTCACTAATCTGGGATGCCACATGTTGTGACACCTCCATTGGCAACTTGATGTTGTCACCTACCAGTCCAGGTTCCGCTGCACGCCAGGCTAAGAAGCGTAAACTATCGGTCGCTCTTCTACAGGTTTATGGTTGAGCCTGTAGCAGTGGAGACAGCCGACGTTTTCGGTCCCCGGACCATATCCGTGCTCACCGCTATTGGAGCCGAGATGGCTGTCCGCAAGTGCTACCCCGTGAGTCAGAGTAGCTGTTCCAACGCATTTCCTTTGCCATCATCCAGGGCAACGCTTATTCCATTTTGTCAGCTAGAGCCATGAGAAATATTTCTATATTGTGAGAGGCAAGATTTTTCAAAATTAACTCAAAGTCAAAATATTTCGTGAATTCTTATTCTTCGCAGTTCAGGATTTTCTTGTGCTGCTCTGTTTTCTTCTTCTCCTCCTCCTATTCACATTGTTTCTTAAACGAAATGTAAAAGTTGTATTCAGTCATAATACCTTGAATTATTCGCATTACTAACTGTAAGCAGAATAATAAAACTGCAGCAAATTTTTGACTGTTGAAATTTTACATGGGTAATGTACTCGTTCAATATTTCTATCGTTATCAAATAATACTTTCCTGTGAAGTGGATGCGTTAAATTATCTGGAATTTCTTTAAAGCATAAATTTCACTTAATAATATTTGCATTGATTTCTTATTGCTACTACTACAGTTCGCAATATATATATTACACACGCACACGCACACGCACATATACACAAACACATGCACAAACACACTCATGCAGATGCACACATACATATAATACCAACGCCCGCACGCGTGCGCGTTGATGTATGGTCAAACGCGGTGCACTCGCAAGCGTTTGTCGGTATTTGTGTACTACAAAACACCGGTATCGTTATTTTTCCCCCTCTTCCACATACCTTCAAGCCGTTTCTACCAACACTTGTCATATCCCCTTTCTCTGTCCTCTTTTTGTTTCTAATTTGTCATCGCAATATTCCTGCTAAAACCATCACCACCACTATTGCCATTTTCCCAGCAAACCATTGGAGTTTCTTATATAAATATGCATACACATACCCATACCCATATTTACACACACAGACACACACATACACACATACGACTGTATGTAAGTGCTTGCGCGCGTGATTATACGTCGGTGTTCTATTTTGCTATCCATTAATGCCAACACTTCTACCTAGTAACGCCATAGATAGACAGATAGACAGACAAACACACCAACAGACAGACAGACAGACAGATAGACAGACAAACACACCAACAGACAGAGAGACAGACAGATAGATGTATACACACATACACACACGCGCACACACATTCACTCACACATATATATATATATATGCGAGTAAAAATAAATACAAAAAAGGTGGTTTTTTTGTATGATTGTGTATAGAGGAATATATTATTTTGTTTAAAAGAGTTCCAACACGGTCTACCGGCCATGACGAAGGAAAATAGCCCTGAAACTCGAGTCGCCTTTATATATTTATATTTATATATTTGATCCTTTATATTGAACACTCAATATTTCATCTACATTCAATACTTTATTTCATGGTGCCATCCATTTTTATTTTATTTTATTTTATATTGTATATTGTATATTATATTATATATTGTATATTCCATATTCTATACCCCACATTGGTTCTGCAGGAATATAAATAAAACATAAAAAACAGACAGTGTTGGAACTCTTTTAAACAAAATAATATATATATATATATATATAGTTTAACGTTCCGGAAAAATAGAAAAGCCTTTTACGTTTCAAGCTTCCGCTTTTCCACAGAAAGGAAAGAGAGGGAAAACTGGAGAGAAAATGAAAAAATGGTGAATGAATAACCGTGTAGAGTTCAGCGGTCCAGCGTGGCGAGATGATTGGAAAAAAGGAGGTTGGCTGAAAAGGAGACAAAAATGGTGATCCTAAGGAACTAAGGTGCGCCAGCGTGTGTGAGTATGTGAGAATGGTGTGTATGAGAGTCTGACGTGTGTGTGTGTGTGTGTGTGCGTGTGTGTGTGTATGTCTGTTGTGTGTAGCAGTTGATATATGCTTTTTCAAGTGGTGTGCACACATGTGTATGTGTCTGATGTAAATAGTGTGCATGTGTGGTAAGAGTACTGAGGTGGGTTGTATACAGCTGTGTAGGTGGAGGGGGAAGTTGAAGGTGGGCGGTGTGTAGGAATCTGTGTGGGGTTGGTGTCAGACCAGGAGAGGAGGTGAGTCGAGCCTTTGTGGAGCAAAGGAACGAAGAAAGAAGGTTAGTTCTTGTTCACGGAGAAGGCGGGAGTCCGTGTGGCCCTTGTGCAGAGACAGTCCGAACACAGACAAATGTTGTAGCGAATGACCGATAGAGCAGAAGTGACGCGAGACCGGGGTATCATTGCCGAGTCCAATATCTCCGAGGTGCTCCTGGAACTGATCAGCCAAGCAGAGTCCCGTTTGACTAATGTACAGAGAAGGACAGAGAGACCAGGAGATGCAGTAAATAACATTACTAGAGGTGCAGGTAAAGGAGTCGGTGACGCCATACGAACGGTGATGGGTGCCTGTGAGGATGGTGAGATTGGAGAGGTAGGAGCAGATGCGACAGCGTGGGCGAGAGCAGTGGAACGAGCCAGACTTGGTAGGCGGGAGCAGGGAAGAAACTGTGAACCAGGAGGTCACGCAGGTTATGGGCTCGTTTGAAAGAGGGTATGGGTAGGTTAGGGAAGATGTGCGAGGTGGAGGTGTCGGAGTGGAGTCGCCGAAAGGCTCGGAGATTGGTGCGTTGGATGGGTAGGGTTGAGGTGTGGTAGATGAGAGGAAACGGGAGACGGGTAAGGGTAGGGCGGGTGCGAGGAGAAAGAGCAGAGATGCAGTCCACAGATCACGTTCGGGTAAGAGCAGTGTGGATAATGGTGAGGGGGTTTATGCATGAAGGATGAAGTGGCGAGCCATGATTTGAGACTGAGTCTCAGTCATGGTCGTCACTGTAGAGCCTGCGTAGACAGAAGAATTGGGAGTAGGAAATGGGGACCTTTATGTGGGTAAGGTGGGAGGAGGACAAGTTAAGGTAGGAGTGTGAGCCTGTGCGTTTGTAGTGAATGAAGGTAGTGAGAGCGGAGTGGTGTATGCTGACAGAAATGTCGAGAAATTTGACAGAAGAGTTAGAGATAATGCGGGAGAATTGGAGAGCAGGATGGAAGGATTGGACAAAAGAGGGGAAGGAGTCCAGATGTTCCAATCCATGGCTCACTTCCTGCGCTCGCAAAGCTTCATTAACCAAGAAGAGGCAAAAGTTTCAGTGAAGTAGTTCTTCGCCTCGAAGAACAAGAACTGGTATTAGCGTGGGATCAAAGAATTGGCAGAAAGATGGCTTCAGACGGTGAAACACGATGGCCTCTACTTTGAATGATAAACTACTTTTGTTGTAATAAAGCAAATAAGTCACCAAAATATTTCAAAACTTTTGACTCAACACAACATATATATAGGCTCATTCTCAATACATTCTGTTAATTCTGAATGTGAATGTCTAATCGCTGTTGTTTTTCGTCGTCGGAGAATATCTCATTTCGTCAGACACTGTGTATTCATAATACACGCAATTCATTGGTGTAAGGGTACTTCGAGACACAGTGTTGTTTTGGCCTTATTGCATATGTCCCTAATCAAAGCTACCTTGGGCCGTTAAAATGCACAAGAGTACACGCTTTTTTTTGTTATAGAATTCACCAAAATCATTATTTGCTAATTCGCGCTCACGTCTACTAAACAGATAGTAACTCATAAGATGCACGTAGAACAACATGTACGTATTTGCCACCATCACCACTCTGTCATTTTTTTCCTCCAGCTCTTTCTCGTCATCATCCGTTTCTATGATTCCTTTTCTTTTACTCCATATGTAGCTTTCTTTTATTCATTGCCTCCCACCAAGCAATATTCCCACACCTGTATCATCTCTCTTTTACTCATCCTCTCTTTCTCTTTATATGATGTAAAGCGCGGCTGGAGAAATCATTCAACCAACCAGCTTCGACACACACACACACACACACACACACACACACACACACACACACACATACACACACACACATATATATATATATACATATACATACACACACACACACACACACATATATATATATATATATATATATATATATATATATATACACACACATATATATGTATATATATATAATACATACATATACATACATATGTATACATATGTACACAGACATACCTCGGCTTAAGTCGTTTCGATTTATTCAAAAATAATATATGGAAAAACAAATATCAGGTTAAGTCAATTTTTCTCGACTTTACGTCTGTCCACCACAAATATTGGAATCGTAAAATCAATTAAAACCGTTAAAAGCACATCAAATCATGTTACTGTACAATAAATAAGAATAAAAGCATATAAAATCATACTAAAATACGTACAGTAGATGTTACGATACACACCATAAAATAGTGTAGCTTAGTGAATGAAATCATGAAATCAGCTGTGTTGTCTTATTTATCACTCTTTCGGAGTTCATATTGCATTGTAGTCCCAATATCTACCGTTAGATGTCGTTGTCACTCGTGATTCCCGCGATTGTTTTGAATTTAGATTTGTTTACGTCTGTTTATCGGCTACTTTCTCATTCTCATTCGTTTGTGACTTTATTTTTCGCCTCCATGGCTCCTAAGAAAATTTATTGTGAAAGTAGTAAGCGTCATGCTATGACACTGGAAGATAAACTGGCTATGATAAAACGCCATGAAAAAGGTGGAAAAAGTGGTAGCAACTGACTGTATCGACGATTGTACATAATAAGGACAAGATTTGAGCACATATCAGACATATCAAACCATGTATTATTGAAAATGCATTCATAAATAAAGTACAGAACTGGAAATGGCTATTATTGGTTTAGCCTAGAGACAAGTAAATTCGGCCTAGTCTAGCCCAGAGGCAAGTTAATTCGACTTAAGTCGTTTTTCGACTTAAGTCGTATCTCCTGGCACCAATTAACGACGTAGGATGAGGTATGCCTGTATATATAGCTAGAGAGAGAAAGACAGAGATAGAGGCAGAGAGAGAGGCAGAGACTGAAGAAGAGGGGAAAAGGGGAGAGAGAATGAATCAAGAGTGCGTGTGAAAGAGAGAAGTACGTGCAAGATGTAAGTATTATTATAGTAATTTATTTGATAAATGACTACATGATAGTATACTGAGTGGTAACGGACTTGTCAGTTTCTTTTTCAATGTAGGCCAGTAGACGACAGAGCTGTTTGAATCGTATATCTTTATATTACATAGCGGTGTGTCTTCACATTCAGAACACATTTCGCTTGCCATATTATTAGAAGTTCCTTTATTTCTTCAAGGATTTCTATAATCATTGCAGAAATTACACATGTGAGAAAAGAAACTGAAGTAATAAATAAACATCAAAGGATGCGCTACAATATCCTGACATGATTGAATTAAGATGAATTGTATATAATTTTTCATATTTGCTGACTGTCAAAACGCTTAAAAACGAAGACAGACTATTAATAATCTTGTGATCGTTCACTTAATAAAAAAATATTCTATCATATTATATTATATTATATTTATTTATTTATCATCTATATCACACAAATTGTAATGAATATACGTTTGCTGTGAAGTATACATCTCACTATTTGGATAAAAACGTCACTTCATGACCATATGGTTTCGGGTTCAGTCCCATAGGAAACTATAGGGAAGCTCATCATATATATGTGTGTGTATGTGTGTGTGCGAATGTGTATGTGTGTGTATAGGTGTGTTTATGTTAACCGGTATAAACCGGTATCAGGTTGCGTAACCTAGGCGCAGACGTGAGTGTATGCTAAGAAGATTGTTTCCCAGCCACAGCGTTTCAAGTTCAATCTCACTACGTGGCATCTTAGGCAACTGTCATCTACTACAGCCCCGTGCCGACCAAAGATTTGTGAGTGGATTTCGTAAACCGAAATAGAAGGAAGACCTTTGCTCGCGCTCGCGCATGTGTGTGTGTATTGAGGGCGCAAAGATTAGTGGTTAGGGTGTTGCACCCACAATCGTGTGATCGTGGTTTCAATTCCTAGACCGAGTGGTGCGCTGTGACCTTAACCAAAACACTTCATCTCGCGTTGCTCTGCGACAGCTTCGATATTTGACACGTAGTACACCGTGCATCTGTTCAGACAACGTCGATTTGATGGATAGAGTGAACTTTTGTGCGGCACAAACATTTGATCATTATAAACAAATCATCTTTGCAGGTCATTCGGCTAAAGCTGAGAGTCCATCAGATATGTATATACGTTCGAACAGGAGATGGCGTGCGACTGGAACCGTTTAGCCTAACTCCTGTCCTCATCATCGACCTTTAAGGAAGTTCATAAAATACTTTCCTAATAGAGTACAGTTACACTTCCGGGATGTTTAAGTTGTAACGTAACATACATAGCAGAAGCAATTAGAATCGACCAGGTAGTTCTGCATCGCGATAAAGTACCTGGATTAATATAACACTGATGTAAAATCATTAAAGTGCAATACACATAATTGCTGCTGGCACCGTGTCCTTTACAAGTAGAGTGAAACAAGTAGAGGCTGCTCTCTACACAAAAAAGTAGGCTTATGTCGAAATAATTGTAAACATGTTTCAGCCAACGTTGTCTGCTGCTCTGACCAAAATTATACTGCAAACATTATAGTCCCAAAAGTATACATTGCATTCATCTAACATAAAGATAAAATAACATACATATTAAAACCGTTAAAGATAGTTACATTAAAATAATATAGTGGTTTCAAATTTTGGCACAAGGCCATCAATTTCGAAGGAGGGAGAAGTCGATTACATCAACCCCATTTCTCAATTGGTATTTGTATTATCGATACTGAAAGGATGAAAGGCAAAGTCGATCTCGGTGGAATTTTTATTCAGAACGTAAAAACGGACGAAATGCCGTTCAGTATTTTGCCTGGCGTGTTAACCATTCTGCCATCTTGTCGCTTTACATTAAAATACTATATTACTTTCTTTATTCGTAATTATGATAAATGACGGGAAAATATTCATATTATGTCACAGTAAAAGTAACCTGATAAGCAAAATCTGAATCTATATTTAGATTCAGCATACAAAGTACACTTACAATACTTGTGATAAAGTTGTTCTTGCTCAGTGTAATCCACTCCAATATCTTCTCTCTCCCAGATGTGAACCATCCCTGCACATCTTGCGCAACTTTACACACACCCATTAAATTTTACCTATCATCGCCCCTCCCAACACCCACTGCATAAAATTCATATGTGCGCGCGCGCGTGTAATCATTTGCAGGATCCAATAGAATCGAAATATTCTAATAATAAGGATACCAACGGAGTGTCAAGGACAGCATACCCGTGTATCAACAGTGTGTAAGGGTACGCACGTAATTACCAGAGTAAATACGGATTTACCCTTCCAGTTACGTGTACATCCACATGTACAGACCAAATGCACTCAACGTATACGTAAAATCACACAAGAGTGTATTCAGGCATGCAGTTCATAGTCCACAGTAGGCTCAAGATCCAATGCAAGGAAGGTTCCGGGTGTAGTGTAGTATAAACAGTAACACACGCACACACAGATACACACACACACACACACACACACACACACACACACACACACACACACACACACACACACACACACGCATATATATATATATATATATATATATATATATACAGAGTGCGTCAGTTTTTTGAGGACACCTCTTTCAAGAGCTCTAGCTTTCTTGTAGTTTTTTTCTTACCTTAATTTGCAGACAAATAATATCAGACATCAGGGTTGACTCGGCAAATGAAAAGACACGCTGTAATCCTTGTCTTAAAAGGGCAGCATAATGATAAAGAGATAGCTCGATTCTCGAAAGTTTCCCGATCCTTAGTCGTCAAGATTCGAAAGGAGCTGGAAATGTCTGATGGGTATCCAACAGCAGCAGCAGCTAAACACAAGACGCATGCCCGGGGTCTTAATAGCATCAGAACACATCTTTGAACAAACATGTCCAAGAAATAATCAATAAAAAATCAATGAGATTCATTGCAAAGGACCTCAAGATTTCAGAATGCGCCATCAGAACAATTATGCATAAGGACATCCAGTACAAGTAGTATGTGATGAGGAAAGAGTCAGTTTATGTCAGAGAGAGAATCGTTCGATCCAAGCAAAGAGCTTGCTGAAAAAGTTAAAATACCAAGAGGCTGAAATTCTTTCGGGTTTTTTTCCGATGAGAAAAAATTTGATCAGGGTCACGTAAACCGATGGTTATGCTGAGACCTGAATGAGGTTCCAAAGGTCATATATACTAAGCTTCCAACAATTGCGATGGTTCTGGGAATCATCAGCAACACTTTTTCCCTCCTCACTTTTTTTCATGGGGCTTGAAAGTCAATGCTGCTCTCTACACAGAGGTGTTGGAGAAAGTTATGAAGTCCAGAATAGAACAGAGTACGTAACGAAAACCGCACATCTTCGAACATGGTTTTGCGATGCACCTCTCATAAGACTAGGACAACCCAACCGTGGGTGTGTGTAAATCGTCTTGATCATATTCTCCCAGACACATGACCTCCTAACTCACCAGCCGTCAATCCGCTGAATATTACATAGTCAAGAGAGAGGTCAATCAGCATTCCCATAAAACAACACAATCTCTCTCAAGTGCGATATAACCAGCACTGTCCAGAATTCATAAAGATTATCTGATTCCGGGATTTCAACGCCTCCGATACCATATTGAAGCAGCTATTGATGCTAATGGTGGATTCATTGAATAGATGTGATAAAAGGATTCTCAAGATTATTTGTAAGAATTTGTTATCAAATACAGCTTTTCTGCGAGGAGTCACATGTTTTTCTAAATTCATACTTATTACCCAACAAAACTGACGAACCCTGAATATATATATGTATGTGTGCATATGTGTGCGTGCGCGCGTGTATGTATGTGCGTATATATATATATATATGAGTGCGTGTGTGTGTGTATAAGTTAATTAGAGGATTCATTAACCTCTTAAAGAGACGCTTACATCAAAGAAAACAAAAACACTGGTTTTATGGCTAATATTTTTAGGAAATAAGGGATAATAACATTGAATTCAATATTAAATGGGAGACTATTAGTTTTATAAAGTTATATAAAATCTCCAATAATAGACGTAAGTTGTGTACTGAAGAAGCGTATAAAATCCTTACATCTCGAAAACTTTACTTAACTTAAAAAAAAGAAAAAAAATCATCGTCTTCTTTCAGTGAAATATATTTTCTCTAAGTATGATTAAATTTTATGCTCATAATATAAAGTAATATTAAACTATATAATATAATGTTCATCTAATATCCTCTGACATTTAGGAGACATATTACCTATTGATATAACAGGCTAGCGTTATTGAACTACATCTATAAACACTAATTGAAATAACTATTATTGATTACACCACTTATGATACATAATATATTCGACTTTATTATCTTAAATTAGCAACTAAAATTCTAACAATATCCTAAACAGTAATTTCTTATTGAGATTAACTTAATCACTATGTATTGAATATACTTCGTAACTATTTCTATTAACACTAATTGAGATAACACAACGTAACAAATTCTTATCAAATACAACAGCCTTTTTATATTTATACCTACTGAGTATTTAGAACTTTTATTTTACAATACATATTTTCGGCTTAATATCTTACGTTAAGATTAATTTTAAACAATAATTAACAATGATTATTAATTAAATAATATAGATGAACTAAATTCTCATATATTGATAATATACCGAAATTGTTTCTATAAACTACATTTGTGATGACGTAATGCACATAATCTTTCTCTATCGAGAATGTAAACAAATAGTATAAATCATCGTGCCGATTATATGGTAGATAAATACCTATGCTATATGTAGATATCATCTGATGTAAATGTATTTAATAGAAACATTAATTAAATCACTAAAATATAAACAAATACTATTGAATTGAAGGTTATGTTGCGTATATATGCGTATGATTATATGCCTTATGTACGTACTTATGTGTGTGTATATGCGTATCAGTGCATTTATGTATACATTTATATATGCGCATGTGTATGTCTATAGATATATGTATATACATGTGTGTGTGTGTGAGTGTGTGTAAGTGTATTTCTGCATACATGTATATATTAAGAAACCGTTATGATTAGATATTTTCTGGAAACGCTTAACTGCATGTAAACTAATTTAAATTTCTCCAATCAACTTCATTTTATGTATGATACATGTTCCTGTGTTGGTAATTATATCTCTCCTAAACAAAATGGCATTGTTTTTTTACTCACCCTCGTATGTACATCTTTATGTATATTTTTATATATGTACATCTGTATGTATATATTTATCTATATATGTATATTCTATTCTATCTTATTTTACTTTTGTTCTACTTTTATTTATTTATCTTATTTGTTTTCATATCTTATTTTATATTTTTATTGTATTTTACATTTTATTTTATTTAATTGTACCTTGTTTATATTTCTTTATGTTTTATTATATTCAAATTAATCCGTTAACCCTCACATGCACACAAAAATAAAAATGAAATAATTCCTTATATTTAATCTGCTGGTGTGGACTAAGGGATCAACATGTATCTTTTTCCCTGACGATATTTTGCTCAAATCTTACAAAGGCAAATTCAAAGCATAAATTTGCAATTTATTTAATGAGCACAAACGGAAACAGCTGTAGCAAGTCAGCATTATCAATTTATTAATAAACACTCCATTTTCTTATATATATATATATATATATATATATATATGTATATATATGTATATGGGTTTCAGTGATTAGACTACAGCCAAGATCACAGATAATTTGTATAATAGGTTGCTATTAGATTCTTAGTCATCGATGGTGGCTAAGTCAGTAAAAGCTGATTTGGTGATATATGATTGAGATAAGGTCAAACAAGAATAAAAATCTTGAAGTTGCTAAAAAAATTGGAAAGGAAGTTCGAGCTTTTCTTACTTTAAGACTTTCGCAACGAGAAAGGGAAAATACTTCCATTTGCATCTAGAAAGAAGCATATGAACAACAATAAGGTCATTGAATAATGGATATATATATATATAGCAGAAAATATGGAAATAGTTGTTGCAGCAACAATTGAAGTTATGGCAGTTTCATATCAGTGTTTACCCAAGAATGTTTACGAAAAGACGTGTCTAATGTAATAAGATGAGGATCCATGGGGGGAAATACTTACGCGTATATCTTCAAAATTTTAACAACTGTCCGAATAAAGTTTTGAATTAAAGTCACTGGAAGTATTATATGTTTGTATTGTTTTCATATATATTTTTTACCTCACTTTCCCATATTATCTATCCATCTGTCCCAATTTTATGTCATTACTGAAACATTTTCAAGTTACAATGAGTCTTTTTTTAATTTTTTCCATAACTTACATTGTTACTATATCATATTATATCATATACCGTATTTTAATGTTTATTTAGGAAGTATGGTAGACAGGTGAAAAGGAATCTATCTTATTCTGTGTTCTGAAGTCTTTTTCAATTTGGTTAAATAATTATGAGTAAGGGTCCATTATTCTGTGCAATATATTCAGCTTTCAGTGTAATTTCCCGTTATCATGACGAGACAGGTATAAAACCCTTCATTCTTGAGATAATAGAATCAAAGTTGTGATGCAACAGTGTATTCTGCGGCAGTGGCAACATAAGTCAACTTTTACTCTAAAAACAGAAATCAAAAATGGGTTTGCGGATTCATTCACCTATATCATTCTGCAGAAGCCCATATCAGAATTTAAAATCAATATGGCATATCAAGAAGTACGCATTGGATATTCACCTGATTTCGTCGATGTGCTAAGGCTTCTTTTGAATCATAAATTAGCTTGACTGTGCAGCTTATTTGAGCGTTTATATTAAGTATGTTTATCAAAGACAGAACCAGTGATAAGATTTGTTCACAGTCACGCCAGCAATCTAAAATCTTTGCAAACAGTAACTTGGGAAATTTCTAATGTGCATTTTTCTTCATTAAATCATGTAACACTTTTCATGTCAATATAAGAAATGATTGAAATTAATATTAAGCTACATAAGTAAAAATGTAGCACAGATATAAATGTTTTTCTTCCCTTCTTTTTATTTCGATTCGTTTGTTTTCTGTGAACAATGAATTACTTGGAATGTTTGAAATTGCCATCAGGTACAAATTTTTTAATGAAAACTGTCATTGTTGTTGTTCTTCTTCTGATTACTACTACTACTACTACTACTACTACTACTACTACTACTACTACTCTCAGCATCTTCAACATCAATAACAGCAGCAGCAGCAATAATTATCATCATTTTTATAATTGTAGTAGTTTTGTCGATACTGCAAAGATCAGCAAAATAATTCAAATGAATTTGTTTCGTTTTTTTCTCTTCTGTAACATTTCAGATTGTTAGATAGAAAACTACTCTTTCTTATTTGATTCACTAATCAGGTTAATCAATTCATCACTTTCGAAACAATTCCAATCTTTTTGGTCATATTTTTTATACTAACTTTCATTTTGTATGAATTATATTTGTCAATAACTTCTTCTTTTTTTTTTGTTTGCTACTTCCGTTAATAAAATCTAAAATTGAAACAGCATTTTATGGTATGAAAGATAGTTTTTTAATAAAAGTATGAATGACAATACCTTGTAATATAATCACAAGGTTAGACATTTTATGTGGGGAAACAAGTCAATTAATTGACCCCAGTAGTACACATACTCTTATCTCATGACATTTTTTCGTGTTGTTATTACTTCGTAGTTGTTTTTTTTTCTCCGCAGTTACTATATTCAGCTTCATTATATGGTAATTTCCAATGGGAAGGCTTTGGTCTTGTGCCACAATCAAATTTCTTTCGTCCTCTACATCGGGTCTAGCACTTCTCGACCAGTGTTGGGGTTTTCACTGTCTACTTACACTTTGTTCAACCTTACGTATTGTCCACATTGTGGGTTTCCTTGGCGTTACTTTGTTGTGGCACATTTTAGTTTTGTCACAATATCTGTTGTTATTTTCTTTTTATAAATATGTCATTTTAGACTGTTTTGTATTTGAGTGCTTACTTGAAAGCAGAAACAGAAAGGGATCGTTACTTGAAATTAGTGATAAAGTCCCCCAGGGCAAAAACGTAATAGAACATGAAGAAATTTAAAAGAACATTTCCATACACAAATTATTTGGAAACCCCATCTAAGAATGATCAGGGCATCTTGATACAAATTACCATTTTCGTTGTACTTTTGTTTAAGCTGTTGTTGTTTGCTGTTTTTGTTAATGTTCTTGAATGTCAAATTGTTGTTCGTGGTTGTGTGTCCATTTGTTTTATTCATTACCATTTTCTCCTGTTCATCTGTTATTATTCTTCCGCCTACACGAAAATTATTTTGCTTCAGGAGATGCACATCAAGTGCCACATCCTTTCTGACGAGCCCCTCTTTCTGTTCTTTTAAAAGGTGAATTTGATGTAATTTTCATAAGAAAATTATTTCAAAAATATGTCTAAACAACTTTCCTTTTATCTACCCTGTAATTTTCTGGAGTGGTTCGTTTTCATCAATAAACGAAGCAGCGATTTACATTAAGGAAAATTGTACCTACTGATGCCTAATTTACCTCTGGAAACATGGGTGTTTCGTTCAACATCCTTAAGCATGCACTGTTCTCTCACTCAATAATAATAATAATAATAATAATAATAATTATTATTATTATTATTATTATTATTATTATTATTATTATTATTATTATTATTATTATTATTTTATGTTTGACTTTTGCTTTGCATTTGTACAAATTGGATCCAAGTCTCACCCAGAGACCTCAAGAGACAAGTTAGAAGTTCATGTAGGTGTTATGCCTAGGGTACCATATATTTGAATTTGTAAAGTGTTGTTCTAGATTATTATTATTATTATTATTATTATTATTATTATTATTATTATTACAATGTAGCGATCAAAAACAAGAGATAATCTTATTGAGAATGGTGTAACTACGAGAGTTGCATTACTTCAGGAAAGTGCATTTTTGGGAATATCATGGGTTGTAAGAAAGGTCCGTGATATCTAAGGAAACTGGTTGTGAGCCGGTATCAAGGACATTGATTCTAAATATAAAACAGTCGTTCACACGAAGAAGAAGAAGAAGAAGAAGAAGAAGAAGAAGAAGAAGAAGAAGAAGAAGAAGAAGAAGAAGAAGAAGAAGAAGAAGAAGAAGAAGAAGAAGAAGAAGAAGAAGAAGAAGAAGAAGAAGAAGAAGAAGCTGCTGTATATTGATAGTGAGCTACTAAATGACGAACGAGTACAAAAATTTGCTGGAAGACTGCAAGAAGGTTTACCACAACGTTAATGTTCCACACTTCTTGCTCTGGGAGTGCCTGAAGATGCTCGGTGTCAATGAGAAGATAAACAGCTTTTTTGAGATTGTAGGATGTAGAACGAACATACGCAAATAAATTGTTAGGAAACGTTAATATACGCAGGGTGATATTACAGAGAAACTCGCTCTCTCCATTACTCTTCATAATTGAGTTATTCCTTCTGACAAGTTAACTGAGAAAATCCAAGCCAACCTATCTGTTTACCAAAGCCAAGAAGAAAATAATTTATATAGATGACCTCAAACAGTATGCAAAAGGTGAAAAAGCTCAGAATACTCTTTACCTTCGGGTGGAGTAACATCAATACTTAAATATTACCAAAATGTAGTAGGTTGAGATGATTATTTTGAACTTGTGGAAGACACACGAAGTGTCGAAATATTGTTCATTCGATAACAGTCGCACTCTTCTTATTGTTTGTTTACCTTCGGGAGGAGTAACATCAATCCTTAAATATTATTATTATTATTATTATTATTGTTCAGTAGTTTTATTTTTATAACGTGCTTTCACTTCACTACCGAGCGCAGCTCTGTGCGCCTTGGGTATGTGCTGTGGTTTGTTGTGGTGCTCTTATGGTTACTGTATTGAAAGTGTTTTGCGTAGGATGTGTACAGTGCCCAGTAGTGCAATTTTCTGTATGTTATATATATTTGTAAGTTCTGGTGTTTTTGTTATGTATTGGCATATACCAGAGTATGGTTGCTTTCTCGTTTTCTGTGACCTTTTATGGCGTGTGTTTATACCATCTTTTTTCTGTTGTTATTCCATAGTGTTGGCATAGCTTCCAGTGTATATAGGTCCCAGCTCTGTCGTGTCTGTGAATATATTCCTTCTTAGCCAGGACTGGGCAGCCAGAGATAATATGATTTATTGTTTCTTGTCCATCCCCACATATTCTACAGTTACTTGTTATGTTTCTTTTCATTATATGCTTTTGGTAATTTCTGATGGGGAGGCTTTGGTCTTGTGCAGCAATTAAAAATCCTTCAGTCTCTGCTTTGAGTCCTGAGCTTCTCAACCATTGCTGGAATTTTTCTCTGTCTATTTCTTTTGCATTTAGTTTAGCCTAGTATTTACCATGTAGGGGCTTTTCTTGCCATCGTTTTATCATGGTCCATTGCTGTTCTAGTTTTAGTTTGGATTTCATTTATTTTATAGCTTCTGTGCGTTGTATATATAGCCTTTCTATGTCAGATTTTGGGTGGTGCATGCTATATCCTGTCATTATTTTTCTTGCTTTCCTGTCTATTTTAGATAGTTCGTTTAGTGTCCAGTTAAGGATGTTGTAGCTGTAGCTTATAACTGGGACAGCTAAAGTGTTGATACCTATTATCTTGTTTTCAGCATTGAGCTTTGTTTTTAGTATTGATCTAACTCGTCTATAGTACTCTGTCTTTATTTTTTCTTTCATTTGTGTATGTTGTATCCTATCTAGTTCATTGACTCCTAAATACTTGTATGGTTGGCTTTCGTCTAGTTCTCTTATTTCATTGGCTTTATCTAGTGTTATATTGCTGCGTTTAACTAATTTTCCTCTTTTCAGGGTTGCTTTGGCACATTTTTCTAATCCGAATTTCATATCTATTTCCTTGGTAAAGCCGTGTACTGTCTGTAGTAGTGTTTCTAGCTCTTTTTTTTAACATATAATTTTAGGTCATCCATATATAGAAGGTGGCTGACTGTTTTTCCGTAGCATTTGTAACCGCATCCAGTTCTATTTAGCAATTCTGTTAAAGGTGTGAGTGCCAGGCAGAACAGGAGTAGAGAGAGCGTGTCTCCCTGGAATATTCCTCTTCTAATGGGGATGGCTTTCGTTTTCACAAGTCCCTCTTTTGTTTCGAGCTGTAGCACTGTTTGCCATTTGTTCATTGAGTGCCCTATGTATTTTATAATGATTGGTGCCACCTTGTTTATGGCTAGCGTTTCCAGAATCCACGTGTGGTGAACACTGTCGAAGGCCTTTTGGTAGTCCACCCAGGCCATACTGAGGCCTTTCTTCTTTCTGCGGCTGTCTTCAGTTATGGCTTTATTGATCAATAATTGATCTTTACAGCCGTATGAGCCCTTGCAGCATCCCTTCTGCTCTTCTGGAAACAGGTTGTTATTTTCCAGGTGTTTACTCAATCTCTGCGATATTATTATTATTATTTTATGTTTGACTTTTGTTTTGCATTTGTACAAGTTGGATCCAAGTCTCACCCAGAGACCTCAAGAGACAACAAGTTAGAAGTTCATGTAGGTGTTATGCCTAGGGTACCATATATTTGGATTTGTACAGTTTTGTTCAAGTGAATGTTTAAGAAACCATAAGAAAATTATGTGTTTGCTTTAAAATTTGAGATCACATAGACAGTATTTTACGTAGGATATGGGCAGTTCCCATGAGCACTATCTTTTGAACTTCAGCCATTTTGGGGTTTCCTGGAATCTGATCTAGGTAGTAATCAGCCCGTTTCGCTGTCATTCCCAGGGCACCTATGACAATAGGTATTGTTTTCGTCTTCAGATTCCACATTTTGCTAATTTCTATTTCAAGATCTTTATATATGATGCCTGGCCTATTTGCGTCTATCTTTCTGTCAGTTTGAATGGTGAAGTTTCAGAGGAGTGCAATGTGATCATTTTCAAGTACTGGGGGTGGTTTGTGTTCCCACCAGTTTTTATCATGGGGCAAGTCCAGGTTTTTGCATATTACCCAGTGAATATATTGTGCAGCTCTATCATGCCTGTTGAGATACTCTGTAGGCGCAAGCAGACTGCACATGGAGACAACATGATCGATGGTCTCATTTTGTTGTTGGCATATACGACATAATGGGGAGCTGCCGTTCTTTAATATGTTGGCCTGGTAGTTCTTTGTAGGTAGGCATTGATCTTGGGCTGCTATGATAAACCCCTCTGTTTCTGATTTCAAGCCAGAGGCCATTAACCATTAGTGGGTAAAGGCTTTGTCAATATCTGCATTATTCGCTCTCTTTGGGTATTTGCCATTGAGAGGTTTTCCATGCCATTTTTCAGTCATAATAGCTAAGGCAGCAATTTTAGCACGGGTTTTCAAGCGCTTAGCTTTTTCTGCAGGTGTTTCTAGTTCGTCTAATTCTTGAATTTGTTGCAATTGGAATTCACTTAGATATTCCTTTGCCTGTTTTGTTACTGAGTAAGATGCTTTCTTGCTTTCATATTTTAAGACAAGTTTTAGCATCCAGTCCTCAGAGTTTTTCAGATAGGTGTCTAGGCCAATTGTGGCTACCTTCATTGATAATGCCAGCTGTAAAAGTCCTCGGCCTCCTTCTTTTCTTGGCAGATAAAGACGTTCTATATCTGCCTTAGGGTGGTGCATTCTATGCATTGTCAACAGTTTTCGTATTTTTCTGTCAACATTACATATTTCAGTAATTGACCAGTTAACGATGTTGAAACTGTAAGTCACGACTGGTATGGCTAGAGCATTGATCGCTTCGATCCTGTTTCTCGCGTTCAGCTCTGTCTTCAGTATTGCTCTCACCCTGCGATAACATTCTATTATTATTATTATTATTATTATTATTATTATTATTATTATTATTATTACGGATGAAATGCTTAGCGGTATTTCGTCCGTCGTTCAGTTCTGAGTTCAAATTCTGCCGAGGTCGACTTTGCCTTTCATCCTTTCAGGGTCGATAAAATAAGTACCAGTTGAACACTGGGGTCGATGTAATCGACTCATTCCTACCTACCTAAAGCTGCCCTTGTGGCAAAAATTTTCAATAATTATTATTATTCGACTTTACCTTTCATCCTTTCAGAGTTGATAAAATAAGCACCAGTTATAAGTACCCCCACTAGGATACTAGTCCCCTCCCACCAAATTTCAGGCCTTTTACCTTCAGCAAAAAAATTATTGTTGTTGTTGTTCTTTTTGTTATTGTTGTTGCTGTTGTTATTATTACTATAGTCTCTAATAGATACAAAGTGAGGAATTTTCAGAGGAGGTGTTAGTCAATGCTACCAACCCAAGTATTTCACTGAAACTTTATTTTATCGACTCCGCGTAGAGCTGTAGAAAGGCAAAGTTGACCTCTGCAGGATTTCAATTCCGAGCATAAAGGGCCGTGAATTGAATGTAAATTGGAAAATTGTTACAAACATTCTATAAACTTAAATTTTAAAAATCAAAATCAAAATTATGAAGTCTCTAATAAATTTGTAAAGTTAATATGGGATATTCCAAAATTCAGTTGGTTGTTAAATTTCTTTCTATCTTTTGTAATATATAAACTGCTGTTCAACTTATTTTCCCATGACAGAATTTAAGCATAGGCCAGAACGCTGACGAAGTTTTGTCTCAGCATCTTACAATACTGCTACTTAGTACCTATGAATAAGGCCTATAAACCTCTGAGCTTAAAACTTAAGTGATTTCGTCTGAGACACATTGCAGTGCCATTCACAAGATATGAACTTCAGACCCTTCAACTGGTAAATTCAACATCCGGCTGTTATTCCCTTGTTGAAACTGATTATCCAAAATCTTGTCGCCAAAAGAGCTCGATTAGTTCACGTTGTAGACTTATTAGTGTTGTCTCAAATAATTATTAACGATTCAAAATAAAATGATTGGAGTAACACAGTTGAGTGACGAGTAGTCAGAAACATTTTGCTTAATAAAACATAATTGTTAATTCAGAAATGATTATGCCTTTACCAAGAGTTTTCAACAAGAAAAATTAATGTTTTCCGAAGGCTCGAGATTTGTGTCTCAAAATCTTGTGATAATTGTCGGTGTTATCATCAACGAATCTTTTCTGACATTTTTCACATGACCTTGATCTAGTAGTCGAGAGGAAAAATATCTTTTCACTGAATAAATTAAGCAGCGTATTTCTGTAAGGTGTAGTTATTTTAACTGTCGTGCAGGAAATATGGTTGTCAACATATGTCAGTATAATCGGTAATTCTTGTCCGCTAATTCATTCTGACGCCGTCTTTGTCTCATTGCATGTTTCGTTGACGCCCAAACAGGTCATGTGATATTATATTATAGCATCAAAAAGCTATAATGTCTTAAACAGTTGGCAGAGCACAACACAAAATTTGTGTCACATTTGTCCATCACAGTTATAAGTTTATAATTTGGCAGTTCAATTGAAGATATGGGTGAGGAGCCCGAACAATTTATTAACACAGAACTACATAATTTGCGAAAAATATTTATTATTTTCCTTCTCAATCTATATAATTATTTCAGATTTCTTACAAAGAATAAAAAAATAAAAATTTCTATTTGATATATCTGTGTTTACTACAATAGTGAGATGACAAAATGTATAAAAGATAAAGATTAATCCCTTTATAATAAATAAGCGTATATCACAGCACACTGCCGTCAATATCCGTTTCAGATTTTTGGCACAGCGCCAGCAACTTCGGGGAACGGGTTAAGTCGATTACATCAACCCCAGGGCCTCACTGGTACTTTTATTATGGATCCCGAAAGGATGAAAGGCAAAGACGACATCGGCGGAATTTGATGCACAAAATATGTCACTTAGCATTTTGCCCGGCGTACTAAAGACTCTGCCAACTCGCCGCCATCGTGCTGTCATCACTATTAAAATACAGTAAGGTGATGTGCTGGCGGAATCGTTACGGCGCCGGACAAAATGCTTAACAGCATTTCGATTGTTCTTATGTTCTGAGTTCAAATTCCGCCGATGCAGAATCGATAACATAAGTATCAAATGAGCACTGGGGTCGGTGTAATCGACTAGCCCCCTTCCTCGAAATTGTGAAATATATATATATATATATATATATATATAGATAGATAGATATATAGATAGATAGATAGATAGATAGATAGATAGATAGATAGATAGATAGATAGATAGAAAATAGTCAGATATGTGTACAGATATGTGTGTGTGTGTGTGTGTGTGTGTGTGTGTGTATTTATGTGTATATATATACTCTTACTCTTTTACTCTTTTACTCAAGACAAAAGATATATATATATATATATATATATATATATGCACACACATGGATAGATAGATATGATACCCATATTATATGTTATTGTAGTGTGAGGGCGAGTCGCTTTGTGGTTGGGGTATTCGGCTCACGGTGATAAGATCCTGAGTTCGATTCCCGGCGGCGCATTGTGTCGTTGAGCAGGACACTTTATGTGTAGTACCTGTATTTCAAAAGTGTCATCCTTGTCGTATTCTGTCTTACACTGAATCTCCCTGGGAACTACGTTATGGGTACGCGTGTCTGTGGAATCCTCTGTCACTTGCACATTAATTTCACTAGCACGTTGTTCAGTTGATTGAATCAATTGGAACACTCGTCGTAACGGACGGAGTGCCAGTTATTATATTATATTTCCCTTATTGCAATGCTCCAAGAAAGAAGTAGTCAGTGCGAAAGTAGAATGCAGAAATTTCTTTAAGCCGATCCATTTTCCTGCTTCCACGGTGCGTGCTCACTTACTAAGACAAGTCAGACTGACCAAAGAGACAAATTGCACCACACCGACGGTAGAAGTAGGGCGAGGGGAAAAAAACCAGCTGTTGTTAGTGACATTATCAACAGTAAAAGCAATGATAATAAAACTGATGTAAACATGTTGATATATATACTGTATTTAGCCGCTTATAAGACGCACCGGTATGTAGGACGCACCCTAAAATTAGCGGTTAGCCAGTGTATGGGTTAGCCAAAATAAGGATTAGAACAGTTAACCAAAATAAGGGTTAGGACATTGTTAATCAAAATAAGGGTTAATGACGTGCTAAGTCGCATGGTGGAAGTGACAGAGGTGGTTTGATATATACAGTTTATATCGTTGTTTGCCCCCCAGAACAGAATAATTGTACAGCGGCTAGCTACTGCACATCCACACCTGTATACCCTGGAAAAGTACTGGGTATTATGCCGGTTTTCCGAGGGCTTCACTGTTTTTTCATTGCATCAGTTTCGTGACACATTTGAAGAATTCCTGAATATCCTCGCACGGCCCGTGCCTTCGGCGCTTGACCCGAGGCTGACTTTGCCTGAGTGCATGTCATTTACTCACTAAACCTTACCTTTTATTACTATTAAGTTCCTTTATGTTGTCTCTTCCCATGTATTTTAAATGGTTTGGTACACATTTTTTGACACCCTCAATGAAGACGGAGAAAATTAGGTAGAGGGAATTTTGTAGAGACTGCTTCAGCGCTAGGCCTCAGACTGAGTTCAGTCCATGCCAGCCATTAAACCTTATATTTAAGGTTATCTGTGCACCTTGTCTTGGAAATACCAGTACATGCAGTGGTCACAGCTAACAGTACCTGTGCCATAGTACTGGGAAGAGTACCAAGGATGCAACAACGAATTGTTTTGAATGTTTTGATTGTGAGTCATACGTTTATTGTCTGATATGGCTTGACCTCAGCTTCATTGTTCATTACTTTATTTTCTGATATTTACCGTTTGCAGTGAACGCCAGGTAACGCTATGACCATAGCCTCATCTGTACGGTTCATTATTATTATTATTATTATTATTATTATTTTGCACTGACATATACCGAATATCTTTTATCACGGTTTGTTATGTGGAGGCGCAATGGCCCAGTGGTTAGGGCAGTGGACTCGCGGTCATAGGATCGCGGTTTCGATTCCCAGACTGGGCGTTGTGAGTGTTTATTGAGCGAAAACACCTAAAAATCCACAAGGCTCCGGCAGGGGATGGTGGCGAACCCTGCTGTACTCTTTCGCCACAACTTTCTCTCACACTTACTTCCTATTTCTGTTGTGCCTGTAATTCAAAGGGTCAGCCTTGTCACACTGTGTCACGCTGAATATTCTCGAGAACTACGTTAAGAGTACACGTGTCTGTGGAGTGCTCAGCCACTTGCACGTTAATTTCACGAGCAGGCTGTTCTGTTGATCGTATCAACTGGAACCCTCGACGTCGTAAGCGACGGAGTGCCAACAACAACTGTTTGTTATATTTAGATTTTTCTTTTATATTAACATTCTTTACTATTGCCACTTTATTTGTAAAAAGAAAACTTATCAAAACCTACCAGTACATAACCAAACTATTAAGATACAATCAGCTCATTTGTAACTTTTGACCCCATAATTTATAAAAACTTGATTCACTTTAAAATCCTAAAAGGTTATGATTGCTGTCTTTCTCATTCAGTTCCTGGTTGGCATTTCCCTCAAGTTCCTGGAATTCATCAGCTTCCTCGCATTCCCAGGGGCAATCGTTGTTTTCAGAATCAGATATGTCTTTATTGTAATGTTTAAAAAAATCATCTTCAGGGCCATCTAGAGTGTTACTGATACCACATTTTGTAAACCTTTTATAATTGTTTCGGTTTTTACCGCTTCCCACGAATTTTTCACCCAATGGGCTGCCTGGGAAAATGTAGGCCTCTTAACACAGCCTGTTTGTGTCAGTTCATGTTGCGTATCAGTTCATGTTGTTTATTTCACTGAATGATAATATTTGCTCCACTTTGTATTACTGATATTTACTGTAATTCTAATTGAACAGATATGGAATAACAATGTGCCACCTCGAGGAGGTCTGTGTTCAAACTAGTGATGTTGTTGGTTTTGGTTGGCTACTCACTGCAACTGCGCATATACTTTGTTGGTGTCACACTCGGTCGGTACTACCAAAAGAATATCCACGAGATGGTTATAACGGAGAGACAATTGTTCCATTGTTTGTTTAAGTGTTAGATAGTATTGAAGTATTTTGGTCTTCATTGTAGATTTGTTTTATTTATAGGATACTGTTACTCGTTGATATATTAAAATATTACAATAGTTACTGGTTGGTAACCTGTAAATACCTATGATAACGAGTGGTTTGCCTCACCACAGCCAGTAGTTTAACGAATTATCACAGTCACATATGGAACATTCCATGTTTAACCTATTATGGTGTTCTGGTAGTTTCAAAAATTACCATACGGCAAAATGTCTGGTTTCCAGTATAATCGTGAGCAACTGAAGACAAGTTCAAAATCCGCGCCAATAGTGCATGTTAGCTTCTAAGCTGCTCGAGTGGCGGCTCCACTTTCATTGTTTTGGTTTGGTAAGCAAAGATGGCAAGTGCATGTTACGGTAGGCAAACTTTAATTACGCTATTAAGAGCCCATTTTACTCATAAGTATTGCCCTCAGTGTTAATTGTGAATAAAATCACAATGTTTAGGGAAGTAGCAAAGCTAAAATGTATAGTGCTGAGATTAAGAAGAAAATAAACATAAATAGTGGTAAGTGTGTTGAACTGTGTCTCTCCAGACGTATCCAACAAAGCGCCACGGTGAACCATGAACCCCAGTACTGATAATTACAGGGTGTGGGGATATGGAATGAGTATATGCAGTATGTATAAGGTCTGTACACATCATGCACAGCGTAATATACCATTATATTCATTTGGAAATTGTTTGAGTTGTTTGTATTGTTAAACAAGGGAGGTAACAAGGTCTAAACCTGACCTTCACCATACAAGGCGCACAGTGATTTTGAGGGTTAATTTTTGAGAAAAATAAAGCGCGTCTTATATGCCGCAAAATACGGTATATATATATATATATATACGTATGTATGTATATAAATACATGACATACGTGCTTTTCCCCGGGCCATTTTTCGTCTTTCCTCTTTCTAACGAACAGCTTTGCTCGAAATATCGATCCTCTTTTTTTCCATCTTAAACTTTCTCCAGCCGTCAATCTAATACATTCATTATGTACGCCTCTTAACTTTTGTTGCTTTTCCTGTTTTTAGTTTTGATTTGCCGAAATACACACGCACACACACAACTACCAAATCCACTAACAAGGCTTTGATTGGACTGAGGATATAGTACAAAACACTAGCCCAAGGTACCGCGCAGTGGGACTGAACCCGGAACCATGTGGTTGGGAAGCAAGCTTCTTACCTCACAGCCATGCCTTCACCTATGTTTATATATATATATATATATATATATATGTGTGTGTGTGTGTGTGTGTGTGTGTGTGTGTGTGTGTGTGTGTGTGTGTGTGTGTGTATATATATATATATATATATGTATGTATGTATATATGAACAACTTGATACAATAAAGTTATCTTTTCTTTATTATAATATATTAGCAATAAGGATGCTGGTGAGGAGGAGGGGAGGAAAAAGAAGGTGACGATAACAAGAACAGATGCATACCTGGATCCATACACATACAGAAGTATAGAAAGGGAATGTGAAAAGAGGGATGATTCAGTCCATGTACAAGAACACGTGCCCATACATACAGACAGCTACAGATATATACATACCTACCTTCAACTCAACAGGTCAGCTCTGCTTGAAAGATGCCAAAGCTTATGGATAATAAAGCACTACTTGGAATGTGCCATATGAAATCACGGCAGTTAATTTTGCTTACGACTCCATGACAAAATCTGAGCTATTAATACTAAAGATTAGATCACTGCATTGTCATGAACCAATACGCTAATTACGGTTCATTAATGACGTCTTCTGTTTTGTATTTTGGGTTTTTTTTTATTTTTTGATCTTTGAAGGAATTCGGGGTTGCCTAGCTAAATTTATGCATTGCTGTGGTTTAAAGTCCAAAATAAAGATCTCGCCCGGTTTTTCAAAAACCAGCGGCAACTTTTTGGACATGAAAGTTAAGTTTTCAGAAGGCCACATAGTAACAGAACTATAGAAGCGCAAATACTTCAGAATTGTTGATATACCAATAACTCAATCTTTGCACCAACAGTTTGTTTCCCTATGCTCAAATCCAAATTCCGCTGGGTATATTTTCTGTCATAATTCCGTGGCCAACAAAATGAGTACCACTCAGCTACTGATGTCGATTTAATTAATGTGCCACCTGACAAAATTTGTGGCGTTGTACATACGCTAGAAGTCAACTTTAATACACAACTTCATGTGATATAAATATCACGTGATTTCATATGATTTACACAAAATCACTTAAGATTTTAAAAACCTGTCATGTTTTACAAGTTTATTTACACTCGTTTCATTTGACACAATTAGGTCAAGTGGGATCAGATGGAGTATATTTTCATCTGGCATTTCACATTAACAGTATCAATAAATCGACTGCTTATTTCCCAAATAAATAACTGAGTGAAATCTGCCAATGTTTTAGGACGTTAATAGTCGATCATATATATATTGGTGTACTTACTATTAGTTTTTTAATGTCGGTATTTAGAAAACGAAAGTCTTCAACGCAAATTCATGTTTATCATTAAAATAAATTCTTTATATTATTGATAAAGTAACGAATTTACAGAGGAAAAAGATCATGAACTTGTTCATGGCTTCCTCATTAGAAGTATGCTGAAGTCAGCTGATATCAACTAGGTATAGAGATCTTCACACACACAAATTAATCCTTCCCTTAAGGTGTTCAGCCAAATCTACAAAAATAAACTCAAAGACATTTTTTAGAAATAAAGATGTCATTGTGTCATCAATTTCTCAGGAATTTTCAAGCGCACTATGTAGTTTATCACTATTCTTTAAATTTTCTTGTTGCTATTTGGTAATCTAACAAGTGATAGAATCGGTAGAGTGTCAAAGTGCCTTCGTGGATTGAAGTGCTAAAATCGCCAAAAAGCTACTTCGCCTATATTCTTCCTAGTGATTTGTAACTCTGTTAATTAGAACGCAAACTCGTATGTGATAATCTCTAAGTGAAAAGGTGTATTGTCGTTTGACCAAAGAATGATTTTAGAAGCTCAAGAAGAAATATATCTGGTTTTATATAAAATTATATGCGTGTGCACTCAAATTCGTGCGTGCGTGCGTGCGTGCGTGCGTGCGTGCGTGCGTGCGTGCGTGCGTGCGTGCGTGCGTGTGTGCGTGTAAAACTTTCTCTTTCATTAGGTTTCTCTCCATCACGTTTTGTAAAACTGCTAGAAAATGATCCACTGCGTTGAATCCTAGAATTCTAAATGAATCTGAGCAGAAAATGTACTTTGTGATGTCTTCTAACGCTGAACTGTTATAACGTTTTTGTTGGATTTACCTACTGAAGAGAAAAGCAGACAATGATTTGAAAGAAAGCGATGCGTTATGAAGAATTGTTCTCTATTTTGCACTTATATATTTTAGAGCCAAAAAAGACGTAGATCAGTATTGTATTGTATTTTAGGGAGCGAGTAAAATAATTTCTGAATCACTTTTATTTTTATTATATTAGAAGAAATATTTAATTTCAAAATAGAAGTGTTGGTAACTCACATCAAGTTTAGTCATATATACGATATCAGGCTTCTTTATCGTGTATCAAAATATAGCAGAAACACAATCTTTCTTTCTGAGGAAAATGTCGTATTGTTTTATCTATCATCGGAATATTTCATTTGTTATTAAAAGCATAAGGGCGTATGTCAACTGAACGTAAAATTTTATTTCTTCAGTGTCAAACAAACGATGCGATAAAGTAGCTAACCTGTCTGCTGTGAAATCGCTTTAGTGCTTTAAATGCATTACTAAGGTCACTCAATCAATATTTGAATGGTTGCACCGAGAAAAAATATAATCCTGAAACACATCGGAAACGGATATTTGACTTCAATCAGTCTGATG
Source organism: Octopus bimaculoides (assembly GCF_046866305.1). Classification (NCBI taxonomy): domain Eukaryota; kingdom Metazoa; phylum Mollusca; class Cephalopoda; order Octopoda; family Octopodidae; genus Octopus; species Octopus bimaculoides. Next base: position 49,129,773 of record NC_142933.1, on the reverse strand, counting down.
TCTTTTTTATATATGCATTTGTAGATCGGTTTAGGAAAGTTTGGTAACTTCGAAATATTTTGTTTTTTTCTTTTTCTCAGTGTTAGTTATATCAAATTTTTTTGGTAAAGAATTGCGATAGGATGTGGTCAGTTTCATTCCATTTCGCTATCATTCAAGTGAAATAGTTTGCAATTATGTGTCATTAGTATTATCTTTTCCTTCATTCCATTTCGAGTTTGTCAAGTTTTTGAAATTCTTGGTTGAAACCTATTTATTATTTTACTTTTGCCACAGAATTCCATTAACCTCTCTTGAAATATGACATATAAAATAAAAAGAAAATCAACATAATAGTTATAAAACAGTGGATTTTGAAGAATATATAGACGTCTGATCTTACAATATTTAGTTTCTTACTGCATTCCGCGATCTATATACTTGATTAATACGTTCAAACAAACCTGTATTATGATTGCAGGAAACAGGGTTGTCAAGACAGTTTTTATCTATTCAGATTGTTTCGGTACAATTCAATTTGGATTTTAAAACACATTGGAAGCGACTTTCAGGCTTTCATTTCTTTCTGGTCGATTTTGTTGATTAAATTGATGTAATCGACTTTATAAATAGTGGATGTGACCTTTTAAAAAATAATTTGATATTATAATTTAACATACGCCCAACTTTCTTGAGTGTGCAGTTTATGAAGATAAAATAATCGAAACAATTTCAACAATTTTATGAAGAAAACCTGCAAATTCCAAATTCTCAAGTTCCCTTAACATTAATGTGATTATTTTTTATTCTGCCCTATTTTCACATAACATTGTTGTTTCATTATTGCTTCCAAATAATGTAATTTTTTTTTTATTTAATTGAGAGCTAAAATGCTAAATGTAGTGAGCAAAACGAACGCTTAATCAATTAAGATTAAATTGGACTAGTAATGAAATGAAAAATATCATTAGCGTTAATGTTATTTTTTGTCGAGAAAGGCAAAGACGACGACTTCAACATTCAAATTGATATTTAAAAAAATGAATGGAGAGATGCAGTGTGTATGACTTTCACTTTCATTAAATAGAACGACAACTTCGGATATGTTTCGGTTTTATGATATCTCCTCAGTGAACCGTAATCTTACATTTACTCTCAGATTTGAGCTAAAAAATACTCAGTTATTTGGCAATTTATAATAATGACATGGAAAAATAGTTTAAACTGCGGCGTGAAGTTGATGTGCCAGATGCTACTATACAACATGTTTTAAAAAATCCATTCTAATAAAAGTAATATTGAAACACGTAAACTACGATTTATTAAAAAAAACAAGTCCATTCATTCAGATGACAGCTGGTACGTTCATGCCAGTTTGATATTGCCTAGATTTATAAAAGCAAATAAGAACACAGCTCTGCTTTTGCTTTAAAATAGTGTATATTTCATAGCGAAACAGTTTCCAATGAACTACCATACATCACATGATGATCTATAGAAACTGTTGAAAAGTGTCTCACACATCTAAATTATCAATGACAATCATATCAGAGTATATCTAAGACGCATCTATTAATAATGGCACGATTTTTCCAAAAAGATAAGAAAATAACATTGCAAAATATTTTGGAGACGGTCTGGTTTGTCTTCACTCTGTACAACCCATATATTATCGAAAATGTTTTGGAGGAAAAAAAACTGGTAAGTATGTGTTCTATATTTTCAATCAATCACACACATTTATAATTTAGTATTTTTTCTTTCAATGTTTATATTTTTATATTTAAAACAACCTTACAGTTAGAGTATATAAATAGCAAAATTGAAAATTTAAGAAGCTGTCATTGGAATGCAGTTCATTTTATAAATCAAAACACGGTATACACACACACACACACACATACACACACATACACACATACGTACGTGTGTGTGTGTGTGTGTGTGTGTGTGTGTGTGTATAACATATACAGATGTACATACGCATATGTTACACTTATATATATATATATATATATATATATATATATATATATATATATATATATATATATATATATATATGGTGGTTGTCTACTCCTTAAACAGAGTTTGACCACCTCCTGCACCTACACCTTAGCCCTTTCATGGCGTCTGATGTGGCTTTTTAAACCAGACAGTGTTTTGAAAAAACACCCACACAGATTGCACCTCTTATTTGCACTACCAATACCTGCAACTAAGTTCTGCTCATTGTGGATCCTAACATGTCTTTTAAGACCCCCATTGGATTTGCAAACCCTCTGGCACACACCACATTCAAACGTGTGCACAGACATATAATCAGAATAGCTGGATGAGGTTTGTTTTCCATGGGTTCGCAGGTGAGATTTGAGGCCAGCCAAGGACAGACATGGTCTGTCACAGACTGTGCACACAAAAAGGTCCTTGTCATTCACCTTCTCAGTCTTTACATTTTTCCTTAAATGTCTCTTGAGCCCTGCTTGCATCATCCTGGCCTCTTCAAATGCTTTCACTCCACTCCACACCCTTGTTCGCCATCCAACTCGATCTGAAGCGAGGACTTCTATATCTTTTGGAGCCATTCCAATTGACTTCATAGCAGTCCTTATGCCATCCTTAAACCTTTTTTTAGGTTCATGCCGATAACGTTTCCCCTCTGCAAGCTCACCATAAAACAGCTGTTTCGGCATGCGTTCATCTGCCATTCGAACAATATGGCCACACCATCTCAATTGGTTCCTCAAAATCATGGCTTTAATTGAGGGGATGCCTGCAGATGCAAGGATATCTGTGTTTGGAGTAAAAGAATTCCATTTAATTCTTAAAATATGACGAAGGCATTTTTGGTGGAATTTTTCTAACATTTTAAAATGCCTTTCATAACAGGTCCAAGTTTCACAGGAATACAATAGGGATGTTAAGACAAATGATTTGTAAAGAGCCAGCTTTGTATTGTTATTTATATGTCGCTGGCGCCAGACGCGTGACTCCAAGCCACCAAATGCTTTTGCTGCCCTTTGAATTCGCAGGTGTATTTCCGTATCAAGATTTCCATCATCTTGAACAGAGCTTCCCAGGTAGACAAATGAATTGACAACCTCAAGTAACTTTCCCTTAACAAAAATTTTAGGGAGGTTACAAACAGCACCATACGCAGGTTGATACATTATAACTGTTTTTTTCAGATTGATGGTCAGGCCAAAATCATCACAAGCTGCATCAAATGAAGATACAAGGGATTGCAGACCCGATTCAGAATGACTAACCAGATCGCAATCGTCAGCATACAAAAGTTCCCTAATAAGCGAAGTAAAAACCTTAGTTTTAAACTTCAGTCGGGTCAAATTAAAAACATTCCCCGTTGTTCGATATTTTATGTAGATACCCTCCTCAGAGTTTTGAAAGGAATGTGACACCACAACGGCAAAGTATATTGCAAAGAGGGTGGGTGCATCAAGGTCTCCCTGCTTTACTCCATTTTCCACAGCAAAAGATTCAGAAAGCCTACCACCAAAATTAACCCGAGCTCTCATATCCTGATGCAAAGCCTTGACCATGTTTATAAACTTTTCTGGGCAACCAATTTTCCCCAGAATTAGCCACAGAGCACTTCGATTAACAGTATCGAATGCTTTGCTCAAATCAACAAAGCAATGGTACAGAGCAAGATTCTGTTCAATGCACTTCTCCTGTAATTGTCTGACAGTAAAGATACAATCAGCTGTGCCCCTGGAGGAACGAAAACCACACTGAGACTCAGACACCATACTTGGAACTATAAAGGTATTTAAACGTTCTAACAAAATGCGGGCGAGCACCTTTCCAACCACAGACAAAAGGGAAATCCCACGAAAATTACCACACAGATCCTTTGGCCCCGATTTATATAAGGAGACAAGAATGGCATCAATCCAGTCTTGAGGCACTTTCTCACTTCTCCAACAGTGACAAATTAAAATATTTAAGAGTTCCATCATTTTGTCACCCCCATATTTCAAGACTTCTGCACAGATTCCATCAGACCCTGGAGACTTGTTGTTATTCAGCTTATTCATAGCTAAATAAATGTCATTTAGAGTTGGTTCAGATGCCATCTCTTCTATAACTGGAAGTTGTTCAATTTTTTCTATCGTCCTCATATTAACGGATGATGGTCTATTCAAAAGTGCAGAGAAATGTTCTACCCAACGCTTATGAATAGAAGCGGTGTCAGTCAGAAGAAAACATCCATCTTCTGTTCTCACTGGAGCTACTGAAGAAGATTTTGGACCATATACCTCCCTAACATAAGAATACAAACAACTGGCATCATTTCTATCAGCTGCTTCTTGTGCCCCTTTTGCCCTATCATTCCACCATTCCTGTTTAATTTTCCTTAGAGCAGTTTGCACCCTCCTTTTCAGCTTTCTGTAAGTTTCATTTGAGTTGGGATTCAATGACTGAGAGAGCAGTGTATTGCCTAAGTTTTGTTTTTCTAAAAGTAGATCATGAATTTCTGCTGATCTATCTGAGAACCAATCTCTGGATTTATGAGATTTAAATCCCACTGACGAACTTGCAGCCTGAAATACTTTTGTTTTGAAATCTTCCCATAAATTGTTTGGGTCAAGATTAATACTTTCTATAGCGTCGTGGAATCTTTGCAAGTTGCTTGATAATTTAAAGTTTGCAACGTTTAACTTTTTGGGTATCTTAGGACCAGACTGTCGGTTTTTAGGTTTTATCGAAAAATCTATTTTGCCACGCAGTAGATGATGGTCAGTCCAGCTCTCTGCCCCTCTCATGACCCGAACGCTAGAAACGTCTTTCATATCACATTTCCTAATCAAAATATAATCTATGAGATGCCAGTGCTTAGATCTTGAGTGCATCCAGGTGGCTTTATATTTATTTTTCTGCTTAAACAGAGTGTTGGTGACAACCAGATCATTCTCAGTACAAAACGTCAAAAGAGCTACTCCATTTCTATTGCATTTTCCAATCCCATGTCGACCTAAAACAGGCCATGAAACATAGTCCCTTCCAACTCTTGCATTGAAATCTCCCAAAATGACCAGCTTGTCAGAAATTGGTACTTTCCTCAATAATCTTGCTAGATTGTCATAAAACTGTCCCACAGTTTCCTCAGAATGGGACATTGTTGGTGCATAAATACTGACAACGGTAAGAAACCTACCTTTTGTCAGTTTGATACGGCATGACATGATCCGGTCAGATATACCACTTGGAAGCTCTGCAATGGAGGACACTAATGTATTCTTGAGAGCAAACCCAACACCAGATTCTCTACGCTGACCCTTAGGTAGGCCTTTCCAGAAGATAGTATATCCATAAGCAGATTCCATTACTTGACCCTCACCAGAGAGACGAGTTTCAGAGAGAGCAACTATATCAAGGGAATATTTCTTTAGCTCACATGCAATAAGTGCAGTACGCCTTTCTGGCCTCTTCGTGAAATTATCATCAAGAAGTGTGCGCACATTCCAACAGCCAAAATTCAAACGATGTTTATTTTTACTTTTTCTTGAGGACTGTTTGACCACAGTGGCAGAATGACGACCGGGTCCAGCCTGTGATACACTGGGACACCTGCCGGGTCAGACCTGCTCCCCTGATGTTCCCAAGCTTTTTTTGCCATTTACTGAATTTGTTTCAGACATTTTAAAATAAGTTACAGGTGCATTTTTAGGTTTCTGCCAACCAACCAATTTAATGATTTTACTAAGATTTGGAGTACAGGAAGTACCTGTGCAGATGAATAATTTTTAGTGGGTGTAGCTTGCACTGCACTACCCCCACTTATTAGCCCAAGAAGACTTTCACCGGTGTGACAAGAGAATTGACAAAACCAGGAATTTCCAAGGCCTCAGGTTTTATTTCGGAGATTTCCTTCTCCTAGGTAGATTACCAACCAAGGTTAAAGAGCTTCCACCTAACCGACACTCAGACACTCTGTAAAGTGATCAAATATCACTCCGGTGACCGATGTGGAGCAGCTCATCAAAAAAAAAATTAATTAATTAAATTAAAAAAAAATATATATATATATATATATATATATATATATATATATATATTCATATATAATTTTATGATGTGCGGTATAAGTGCCGCAAATAACTAAATATATTAAAAATCAATATAGTACATCGCGCAACTCTCCGAAAGTTCACATGTCTAATATATATCTATTTAATATGCTATATACATTGCAGAACATGTTATAATGAGCGAACCGAGCAAAGTACATTTGAAGGAACAACAGAAAACAATATCAGTGGTTTTTCAAAATGTTCCTTTCTACAGTTGCTCCAATAACTTTAATGTAACTCTACAATTATTTCGTGGCACTCCGTCGGTTACGACGACGAGGGTTCCAATTGATCCGATCAACGGAACAGACTGCTCGTGAAATTAACGTGCAAGTGGCTGAGCACTCCTCAGACACGTGTACCCTTAACGTAGTTCTCGGGGGAGATTCAGCGTGGCACAGAGTGTGACAAGGCTGGCCCTTTGAAATACAGGTACAACAGAAACAGGAAGAAAGAGTGAGAGAAACTGTACAGAAGGATTCACCATCACCCCCTGCCGAGGCCTTGTGGAGCGTTAGGTGCTTTCGCTCAATAAACACTCACAACGCTTGGTCTGGAAATCGAAACTGCGATCCAACGACCGCGACTCCGCTTCCCTAACCTCTGAGCCATTGCGCCTCAACAACATAGCACTACAATTATATAGTACGTAATAACCACATCATAGGGATTATTTGAATGTAAATTACAAAATTGAAATTCACATTTATATAGTACAAGGGGAAAACCAGGAAAGACAAAAAAAGTGAAAAAAGGAATATAGAGACAAAGAGAGAAATTCTTTTTTTCCAAAAATAAAACTCAAGAATATAAATTCTATAGTTGGTTACTGAAATGTTAAGCTATATATATATATATATATATATATATATATATATATACATATATGAAACCAACGTAATAGATATATAAACAGGGCAAATTTAACTATTTCTCCGGAGATAAAAAAATTATGAACCTTGTTCGGTTCTCATCAGTTTCACCAATCTCGGAGAAACAAGCAGCCAATCTCTTTATATGCTCAACAAATTTTGTTGCTGCTGAGAACTGGGGCTACTAATTTGCATACCGTAAGTGTTGAACACATTATTTAACATTAGGGGCCTGTGAACGGACATCTCATTTCCCACACGATCTAGGCGTGATATAGTAGTATATCAATTAATATACCACACTTATGTTGTAGATACATAAACTGGGCAAATTCAAGCTGTCTATATTACATTTCACTATATTTTTCGGCTAAAATGATGCTAGTGGACTATTAACCATCATAGAAGCTATATTTAGTACAGCAGTAAAGCAAAAGAAGAGACAAGATTGTGGGATCATCAATGAGCTATTGCATACACACATATGTAGACGTCTGTACGAACGTATATCAGCACAACTTTATACGTTTATGTCTACGCCCATCGTCTCACAATGTTTATATACACTCACAGATAATATAGACTGTCACACTCACACACACACGTACATACATATAGACAGACAGACAGACAGATAGAACTGTATGTGTGTTTTTACGCTCACACTCTAAATTACATAATTACATCGATAGATAGGTATAATGTGTACACACACACATATATGCGTGTATGTATCTCGCTCCCCTGATATATATATATATATATATATATATATATATATATATATATATATATATATGTGTGTGTGTGTGTGTGTGTGTGTGTGTGTGTGTGTGTGTGTGTGTGTGTGTGTGTGTGTGTGTGTGTGTATGTGTGTGTCCGTTTGTTTTGTAACACACCTATAAGTACACAAATGCAGTCATTACAAATAAATACATTTTACGCTCATTTACAACTACAAATATTTTGATATATCGTTTACATTAGAATATAACAGCATAAATAAACATTATATTATAGAATTAGGCCAGTTGAAAATGATATATAGACATCTTAAAGGAAGATGATAAAAGAACATGATAAAATATGAATGCAAACAATACAATACCATATATTGTAGTAGAGACGTGGAAGTTCAGAAGGATACTCAGTAAAAATAATACATTACTTAGCAGTAATCAATATAAAAGCAGCGAGATAAATTAAAATTCATTCATTAAATTAGAACATTAACTTATCGTACGAATGGAAAACTGGATGAATAGTATTACTGAGTTTAAGCAATACGGAATTACTGGGTGTAAATTTCATTATTACTTGCAGATTTTAGGTTGATATGCTCATGTACAACCATGTACGTACATATGGCGGCAATAGTAATGTCACATGCTTAATGTCGTCGTCGTCGTCGTCGTCATCGTCGTCATCGTCGTCGTCGTCGTCGTCGTCATCGTCATCGTCATCATCATCATCGTCGTCGTCGTCGTCGTCATCGTCATCGTCATCGTCATCATCATCATCATCATCATCATCATCATCATCATCGTCTTCTTCTTCATCAAGTCGGCGAGCTGACAGAAACATTATCACGCCGGGCGAAGTGCTTAGCGAATGAGTTCAAATTCCGCCGAGTTCGATTTTGCCTTTCAGAGTCGACAAATTAAGTACCAGTTGCGTACTGGAGTCGATCTAATCGGCTGGTCCCACCTCTCCAAAAATTACAGGCCTTGTGCCTAGAGTAGAAAAGATTATTATTGTTATTATTATTGTTATTATTATTATTATTATTATTATTATTATTATTATTATTTTATGTTTGACTTTTGTTTGCATTTGTACAAGTTGGATCCAAGTCTCACCCAGAGACATCAAGGGACAACAAGTTAGAAGTTCATGTAGGTGTTACACCTAGGGTACCATATATTTGGATTTATACATACCATATATTTGGATTTGTCCATTTGGATTTGTACTAGAGAATGTTTAAGAAACCATAAGAAGATTGTGTTTGTTTTAAAATTTGAGATCACATAGACAGTATGTGATATGGCAGTATGTGATATGGACAGTATGTGATATGGGCAGTAGGATATGGGCAGTTCCCATGAGCACTATCTTTTGAACTTCAGCCATTTTGGGGTTTCCTGGTATCTGAGCTAGGTAGTGATCAGCCCGTTTCGCTATCATTCCTAGGGCACCTATGACAATAGGTATTGTTTTAGTCTTCAGGTTTCACATTTTGCTAATTTCTATTTCAAGATCTTTATATTTGCTCAGTTTTTGGTAGGTCTTGACAGATACGTTTATATCGATTGGGACAGTCATATCAATGAGGAGGCATGATTTTTGTCTGAAGTCTTTCAGTATGATGTCTGGCCTACTTGCATCTATCTTTCTGTCAGTTTGAATGGTGAAGTTCCAGAGGAGTGCAATGTGATCATTTTCAAGTATTGGGGGTGGTTTGTGTTCCCACCAGTTTTTATCATGGGGTAAGTCCAGGTTTTTGCATATTACCCAGTGAATATATTGTGCAGCTCTATCATGCCTGTTGAGATACTCTGTAGGCGCAAGCAGACTGCACATGGAGACAGCATGATCGATGGTCTCATTTTGTTGTTGGCATATACGACATAATGGGGAGCTGCCGTTCTTTAATATGTTGGCCTGGTAGTTCTTTGTAGGTAGGCATTGATCTTGGGCTGCTATGATAAACCCCTCTGTTTCTGATTTCAAGCCAGAGGCCATTAGCCATTAGCCATTATTATTATTATTATTATTATTATTATTATTATTATTATTGTTCAGTAGTTTTATTTTTATAACGTACTTTCACTTCACAACCGAGCGCAGCTCTGTGCGCCTTGGGTATGTGCTGTGGTTTGCTGTGGTGCTCTTATGTTTACTGTATTAAAAGTTATTATTATTATTATTATCATTATTATTATTATTAAGGCAGCGAGCTAGCAGAATCATTTGCACACCGGGCGAAATGCTTAGTGGTATTTCGTCTCTCGCTACATTCTGAGTTCAAATTTTGCTTTCATCCTTTTGGGGTCGATTAAATAAATGCCAGTTACGCACTGGGGTCTATATAATCGACTTAATCCCTTCCCCTAAATTTGAGGCCTTCTGCTTCCAGTAGAAAGGATTATTATTATTATTGTTATTATTATTATTATTATTATTATTATTATTATTATTATTACGGAGGTGAACTCAAATTCCGCCGAGGCTGACTTTACTTTTTATCCTTTCAGGGTCGATAAAATAAGTACCAATTGCGCACTAGAGTCGGTGTAATCGACTCACTCCTCTCCGAAGGCCAAAATTTGAAATCATTATAATCAAAAATTATTACTATTAAAAAAAATTATTATTATCACAGCGGCGTACTAGCAAAACCTAAGCGCGTGGGACAAAATGCTTAACAGTATTTCTTCCAGCTCTTTTCGTTATCTGTTTAAATTCGGCCGAGGTCGGCTTTGCTTTTTATACTTTCAGAGTCGATAAAATATGTACCAGCTGAGCACTCGAATCGATGAATTCGATTAACTCCTCCCCCTAAATCTGCTGGCCTTGTGCTAAACTTTGAGCCCATTATTTTCACAAACATTTTGAATAGTAGACTAACCAAAATAATACAGAGAATTAGTGATTAATACCACTGTCACCTTCGTTTTTAGTTTCACTATATTAACATTTCGATGAAGTAGATATAACATGCATCATTGGTGTACTAGAACTGATTCAATTAGTTTATACCTCCGTTTTAGTTGCTGATTCAGAGGCAGCAAACTTCCTGATTCAGAGGTAGCTAACCTGACTCTTATAATTGGAAGACTACAACAAAAGACGGTAGATAGAGTGCCAGATTCAGAGTTTTGAGAAGGAAAGATTGAATCAAGTATATAATGTGAGACAAACTATTTATTTCTAGAACTTAACGTGACCTAAAATATGCAGGTAACATATCATGAATTATCATATCCAAATTTAGTATTCACTCTTTCTCAGTCATCCACCTCTCCACCGTGTAGCAGGGATCATTTACTTTAAACTTCAGTTTCACAAGTCCTAACTTCCCTAACTTGCACTAGTATACTAATATCTACTACTTCCCTCCGTCGACTATATCCTCATATTCTGTATATATATATATATATATATATATATATATATAGACACACGCACATATATTACATACACACACACACATAATATATATGTATGGCAGGACCGAAAGAAATGCTAAAGTCGACCTAGCATTATTTTTTTAATTGTCTTAGGTCGTTCAAATTGCACAAGTTGATAGAGTAACTCGTAATTCTTCTTCTATAGCAACTCTTTACCTTGCAAGCAGATAATGAATTCCAAGTAGAAGCAACGTCTGTCCTTGAGCTGTTGATGAAAGAAAAGTGGTGTGCAAACTGTCCAACATGCACATAAAGCAACAGGTTGTTTACAGAGATGATACCATTGAGAGGCAATATGAACACATGGATGAAGTTTAAAGAGGGAGAAACCAACATTAAAGACAGCTGCAAACACTGATACAAAACAACAGTGTGACAATGCATTACAAAAGACTGTGGAAGATATTTGGCACCGGAAAGTCGGTGCAAAGTGGGCACTTTAGCAGTTAGCAAGTGATTTGAAAAAAGGGCGGGGAAATTTACTTTGATCTGATGGAGAGGTTGAATCCAGTGAAGACACTTTTTTTCATATCTGGTGACAGGGGATGAAACGTGAACGTATCTTTATGGTTTGTGAAGGAAGGTTCAGTCCATGGAATGGCACCATATCTCTTCTTCAATGTCTAAAATGTTCAGGATTGAAATACTGTCGGCTAAGTACTGTTGGTGCCATTAATTGGCCTTCAAACATAGCCTTCACCAGTGGAGGCATAACAGTTTATAAACAAATTTATATTTGTCCTAACATGTTATCTTGTAGATCTACCCTTTTCGATGTAACAGACTTTGTTTCAAAGATGAGGTGGATATTAGGGCATACTGGTCTGCTAGTTCTTGCATATTAAGTGATCAACGTTGAGACTCCTGGTTTAATTAAGGAGACTGGAGGTTTTTGATCAAAGAAATAACTAATTACTTATTAAATAAATCTTCATTATTCCATGGCCATAATCATTTATAGGGTGAGTAGAGGTTCAAAGTCCAAACTAAGTAAGAGAAGTAAAACACATTTGCTTTATGTGAAGTGTTCATTATTGGAAAATGAGCTCATAACACCAACGTAAAGAATACTAGAGTAATAAATCAAATTCGCAAGTTTCAGTAGTAAAATAACACAGCAGCAGTATAGGCAGAAATTATTCTTAGCATCAATCGTTTGTAACTTAGTAATAAATACATTCCTTCATCATCAATCACAGCTGATTTGAATCTGCACTGAACAAAATGCAAATCATTTAGAAATAAAAATGTTATTGCTCCATTGTTACCGAAAGACTAAACTGAATACAAATAATAATGAGTTCTCGATTTGGGGCATATCAACTGATATTGCTAGTATGAAGCATATATGACTATGATTTAATTATTGCATACAATAACACAATGTAATTTTATAGCAAATTTTATAGTTAATTCCAGTTACAGAAGCTACTATTGAAATGTTTGCATCAAGTCGCGAAAAAGTTCTTATGTGGTTTGGGGTTTATTATAAAATAACAGTTTAGCTATTGTAACGGACGGGGCTTAAAACCTATGTAGCGTTAATAATTCTCTCTGCACGTTAATGAAATTATACGATCCAAACTTAATTCTCATAAAATTCATTTCCCATTCTCTCCATTTAGCATGCTGAAGAATTACCTTCTAACATAAATTATCTGACAAGAGAAGCTTAAAACTGGTTCTGTAGACCAGAGCTGCAAACAGAATCTTACATAGAATATATAATTATGAGGAACCAGTTCAAAATATTCCCTTTCCAACCATAAGAAGGTTATCGAAAACAAAAGATGTGTAAAAACAAAGTTCTGAGCCAATGGGCTGCATTAAAATTATATATTCAAATGGCATCTAGTTTCAAGAAGTTCATGCCATGAATTCAAATGAGACTAATGAACCTCATTATCATTATTTTACGAAATCTGAGTTGAGTGAAATCGAAAAGAAATTAATTTGCTGTTCCAAACCTAGAAGTGTGATCGGTGTACTACCATACATGAACCAGTTTTTGCATTGTTTATGTTAACAAAAGTTTTGCATCCTCACTATGTAAATCATGAAACAAATTTCGAAGTTGGATCATCCATGTGAATTAAACTATTATCTGACTTGTAAAAATATTTCATCAAATTTCGCAGCTACATTCAAATGCTTTACAAAACGGCGTTTATACGTTTTATGAAGGACAAACAAATCTGTCAAAATGTATACCTTAGTAGAAATGCTGGAGCTTTTCAAAAGATTAACGTCAATTCCAAAAGAATTTAAATAAATCCCACAAGAACCTTGCAACGAGACGGAATACTGGCCCATTGCAGAATTCAAGGCTAGCAATTTTGATGGGAGGAAGCAAGTTTTTTTCATCGACCACAATGCTTGACTGGTACTTTATTTTATCGACCCAGAAGAGATGAAAGACAAAGTTTGTCTCGGTAGGATTTGAACTCAGAATATAAAGGGCTGGAAAGAAACTTTCCCGTTGATTGGATGTATGAGTGTCCACATGTTGGAGCAAGTAGACGAAACTACTTACTGACTTAGCGTGAAAATTTGCTGAGTATTGCACTGACATGTGTACACTTAACGTAATCTTCAGATAGATTAACTGTAGCATTATGTAATTCGAAGGTTACACGTTTGGATAATAGGTACAGTCCCTCTACACAGTTGCCATCTGACTGATTTCATTCTCAAGCTTCCTATCGACCTATGGTTAATGTGCTTGTCCAAGATTTCTCGCAAAACAGCAAACTAGAGATTTCATAGAAGTGAAAGTTTTCTTAAACAGTGAGCAATGCTTGTGTCCTTATATACGAGGTCTGATCAATAAGTGTCCGGATTGTTGCCATAGTAACGAAGCTATATATAGTAAGCAGACATAAGCCGCTTGGCAAAAATTGACCTTGAACTCTGCTGTGCATACGCACTAAGTTCTAACGTTCTAGCTCACTTCCACTGTTTACAGCAATGCTTGGAAGGAAGGTCTGTAGCATGTGATCGTTGCATTAACCATGACAGAGAAAGTTATCATGGCGATACCTGATACCTACGCAGCGGCCTACACTCAAGTTGCAGAAAGTATATTGAGAGGAGTGTATAAGCCGCACACAAGTGTATGAGTGGTGCAGACGTTTCCAAGATGGCCGAAAAAATGACGATATTGACGAACGTTCTGAGAGACAAGCAACCAGCAGAACTGAGAAAAACATCGCAGATGTAAGTGCAGCTGAGAGGGGAAATCGTCGAAACACCATCCGTGAGTTATCAGATGTGCAGATTAGTTACGGTTCAGTTCAGTCCATTATCACTGAAAATTTGGGTATGGCCTTGTTTACATTATACTACGTCTCGACCTGTTACTGTCAAATTTAAAAACTACATTAGCTAGTATTTGTTTTATGTAAACAAAATTTCTATGTGCTTTCGGTGCGAATGGTTTTGTTATACGGTCCCGTGTTTTACAATCATGTAAATAATAATAAGGGTATTTATATAAGCTTAAAGCTTATGTCTCAGGAAAATAGTCTAATAAAGGGGCATACAAGCCCTCGACAGAAAAAAAGAAGGCTTTCCTATCCGCTGGACACGAACCCACATCCCTTTGTTAACGGGACTAAGTATGTTACCTTTACACGAGCAAATTAGCCTCCCTGTTTCTGTCAAATTTAAGAACTATATTAATTCGTATTTGTCTTCCATCTTTTCGGGGTAGATCTAATCGATTTACTCTCTCCCCCGAAAATTGTTGTCCTTGTACCAAAATTTGAAACATTCAAAAATTCCAGAAAAAAAATAGAAATGAAATAATAATCTGAATCTGCAAAAACCATTATCCAGAGTTCAAATCCCATTCGAAGCTGTGTCATTTCCATAAAAGCAGTCATGTACTGCGGTTATTTTAAGTAATTATACCATCCACCAAGCCGGCGAACATAATACTTACGCGTCGAACATAATACTTAGCGGTATTTCTTCTGGTTGTATGTTCTGAGTTCAAATTCCGCCGGAGTCGACTTTGCCTTTCATCCTTTAGGGGTCGCTAAAGTCAATACCAGTTGAACACTAGAGTCGACGTAATTGTGTAATTATCTTCAGGCCTTAAGTCCTTATCAGACAGGATTATGCCATCTACCATAGTATATAACTATGCGTGCTGTATTTATATTTAATATACGAATAGTGGGGTCAGAGAAAACGGTGGAACGACAGGATAAACTACTTGCATTATTTACAGTCATGTCATGCTTTTAACGAGATAATTGTAATGAAAACGCAAATTAATATCAAAATTATTTAATCACAATAACAGGACTAATTGGATTACGTTGAACAAGAGTAAATGATAGTGTATAATAAGAACGACGACAAAGAAAATATTGCAGTTAAAGATAACACCAAACACTCGCTCCAGAAACAATACGCGAAATATTTATGTAGATACGATTGACTGCGACCGTATTATAATCTATCCGCGTGATATCTTGTTCATCAAGTGTTGCTGCCTGAAAATAAACAGATTTTTAGTATAATAGTTCAAAACATGTTCCTGATAAAATAATTCGCAAATAATTATCGCGATTATCGCTTCTTTGCAGCAGTTGATAAAAGCTTGTAACAAAATCAAAAGTCTAGTGGGAAGAGCAAAATTAGTAACCGGGGTAAAATGAGTAATTTTCTATTTCTTGTTATTTTCTCCCTACCTGTTTGAATTCATTACATCGCATCATTATCTTATACTGTTGCATCATCCATAGGGGTAAAAAAGCATATTTGTCGTTGAAGTTGAGAGAGTTTGAAATACAGTTAAGTAGCTGGCACTTTTTCTTCATGAAATTTTTCTCAACTTCGACCTGATTGTAATTGAGGTTGATAATAATATATCTGGATACTTTTTGGTGTTTAACAATCAATGTTCTTTTCTCTGTTGGATTCAAAGTCAATTTTTACCCACACTAATATCTAATTTGATCATTTTCAATTTTCAAAAACTGATGTCTAGTATGGGGTAAAATGAGTTGTGACTAATTTCAATATCTTCTCTTTAACTGCATGGTGCGTAAATATGTCGAGAAGAGAGCTACTCCAGCGGATTGTGAAGAAACTATAAAGAATATTTTATATTGAGTTGTTTTTTTTTAATCGATTTTCGTTAATTTCATATCCTTGTTATGAGTTTTGCCCATGCCATCATCACGAAAGGCCTTCTGAATCTTCTGCATGGTTTGAGCTTAAATATCACCAAGCTTTCGGCAAAACTTGATAGAATATCTCTGATCGGTGCATTCGGTCATCTTGTGTGAAAGTGAAAATCTGACGAGCGCACACTACACATCCGTACTCTAAACATAACAGCCAAGAACTAGCGCAGCCTTCCGGTGTGAAAATCTTTGCACATGCGCAGGAAGAGTTGCGTCACCTTCTACTCAAAGTATTTTACCTACGCGGTATTAGTTTTGTCGAGAAAAATTTATTTGAACATTTCACATATCCTTTAAACATTTTTGTATCTCGTTTTTCTTTTTAAGCATGAATAAATGAAAAATTAAATAACTCTCACCCCTTTTATTCACTAAATTTGTATCATGCTGAGACCGGTGTTTCCTCCTCTTTTCCCTCGATTCAATAATTTGTATCCCTTTCTTTAAAATAGGTGACAATTCTAGAACTCCTCATTATACTTAATATAGAGTTGGGATTTCAGAAATTAAAATAATTTCAACGTTAACATCTGCACAACATATCTATATGTTTTGATCTCCGATCATCAACATCAAATGTCTTGTTCCTGGAGTCTATATAGTATTATTTTGGACTCGAACGAGGAACTTTTATTTTTAAGCTACACTTTCAAGTATTTGAAATATAGTGACGATCGAGATCAAGCCGATAAAATATATAATATAGATATTATTAATAAAACATATTTCATGTATAAAGATTAGGCTAATAATCCAAAATATCTTATTAACTGAAAACTATGTTTAATACTGTAATTGTTTCTGGCATTATTTGTAATGTTATTAACAACTCTTCTCAGAAATATAGACATTTATTAAGCTTCACTTGTTTTTTTTTTTTCATATCTTGTTTTTTGTATTGCAAATTATATAAACACAAGAATTAATTAAATCACATCCCTTGTATGAAAACATAAATTATGGCTTTACTGTAAAATTTATCGGTTCTGTTTACAATATATGTTAAACCTTCACGAAAATCTCCGCTGTTTGATCAATAATATCGTTGCGATGGTGGAACTTCATTTAATTTCATTTCATAAGCTACGAAGTACTTTTTAGAAGTAATGGCAAGTAAAACATAAAAATATGACAGACGTATCTCACCACTTGTTCAAATCTTTTATAAATTCTTTGTGTTGGCAAAAGGAGCTATATTTAATAGACTATTCCCCTTCTAAGCATTCATTATGTTGAAATGTTATAAGAATATGCACACTACTTTAGACTCATCTCATAGGATGAAAATCTAAAATTAGTTGTTTCAACTATGATAGAAACCACTCTGATCAAAAGTATTGTTATGGATTCATGTGAAAAACGTTTAGTTATGATTTTATTGTCACTCATGAGAAATTACTTCCATGAATTAACACACCAACAGTTATAGCGACGAGGAAGAACAACTTAATGTGGGTAAAATAAGGCAAACATTCTTTTCAGTAAAACTAAATATGTTACTTGGAAAATTAAATTCTGGTTGATTGAAAACAATTCGGTAAATAACATTCCCTGAAGTTCTGAGAACACTTTCACTTATTGCTTTTGTGTGCCGTTTGTTTGAATTTTCTCGATTGTTCTCTTGTAGAAATCGTCATCCGCATCAGTCATACCATTATCCCATCATTATGGTACATTAGCTGAGACGTTAGAGCACCGAAAAAATGTTTTACGGTATTAGTTATGACCTTTTTCGTTTTGAGTTCAAACCCTACTGTGGTTGACTTTGCCTCTCAACACTCTGGAGTCGATCGAATAAAGTAACTCAAACACTGAGACCAATGGACTTAGTGTCAATTTAGGCTCAATTATAATTTGTTGTAGTAGCAGTGCTATTTAATAAAATGAATACAACTGAACGAAATGTTTTACTCGTCAGTCCAAATACTCGTCAGTCCAAATACCACAGTGTCGACTTTGACAGTCCTCCTTCAGTAGTAATTGACTTCTTGGCGGCGAGCTGGCAGAAACGTTAGCACGCCGGGCGAAATGCTAAGTGGTATTTCGTCTGTCTTTACGCTCTGAGTTTAAATTCCGTCGAGGTCGACTTTGCCTTTCATCCTCTCGGGGTCGATAAATTAAGTACCAGTTGCGTACTGAGGTCGATCTAATTGACTGGCTCCCTCACAAAAATTTCGGGCATTGTGCCTAAGGTAGAAAAAAAAGTATTAATTGACTTCATACAATTTCAAATGCGTGGCCTTGCACCCAGATAACAATTATTATTATTAATATCCGGTAAGAAATGCAATACTTACAATGTTTGACTCTCTTTTTCTATTCTGAGTTCAAATCATCCGGGATTAATTTTGAACTCAGAACCGCGGAGTTGCAAATAGAACTCAGAATCACGCAGTTCCAAATCAAACTTCTTAAACTCCCAGTTATGTCTGCCCCCACCGATCCTCCCACAGAAAATAAGTTCCAATAGTGTACTGAATTAGTTCATCCCTCTATATCCTTCTTTTCTAAATGAGTTGCTTTGTATCAAAAAGCAAAATACCTATAAACATATTAAGGATCACAAAGTGGCTTAATTAGGAGTCTAATCACACTTTTATTTCCAAATATTTAGAACATTTAAAGTTCAAAATATTTAGAAGTAAAAAAAAAAAAACGTTGTTCCCGATGTTCTGCAAAATGTTTTACGAAACTGAAGATATTTCTCATTTATCTTTCAGGTGGTTCAGCTACCAATATATTTCCAATGAGAAACGCGTTTTACAAACACAGTAGATGTGTATACACACACACACACACACACACACACACACACACACACACACACACACACACACACACACACACATATATATATATATATATATATATATATACACTGAAATTACGATTAATTAGTGATTCACTAATTCTCTATATTACATGAGAGACGATATCGTATTTGTAGAAAATGACTGAGTCTTACACCTAAAATTTCAGGATTTCGAAGGGATATTGGAAACTTTCATAAATATGCGAATCAATGATAATGACGAATATGTGTATCTATTCCATGTGCCTTCTGTAAAAGAGAAAATATAATTAACGAATTCCATGCTGATTGATCTCAAATCACTATAATCGGCAAGAGATTACACGCCTGTTAGCGAGGTTCCTCGTTGACTGTGATATTATTCCAATAACTAACATAAGCTGAATCAAAACGTAACAGGAAAATGTAATAGGTGACCCTATATAGCTCGGAACACACACATACACACATATTTGTGCACACAGGCATGTTCGGGACATAGTGAACTCTGTGTGTGTGAATTTGTGTGTGTGTGTGTGTGTGTGTGTGTGTGTGTGTGTGTGTGTGTGTGTGTGTGTGTGTGTGTGTGTGTGTGTGTGTATTTGTTTCGAACTCATACAAATCTCATATCTCATATGATCTCATACAAACCTTTATGACTGAAATATGCATATGGCTTTCATCATACATCTTAAAAGGTTATTTACCGGACAAACATAACAATCGAATGTTCTATTGATGACGAACAAAACAAGGCGAAACACGGTTTCCAGTAATGCTTCTAACACTACACATACATTTCAATTGAATTTCTATGCACAAAATTATCCTGCAATATTAAGTAAAAGAGAGAAATGTAGTTTTGATCTGAAACAAAGCATGACAAAATGACCCGGCAACTTACAGTTAGGTCGTAAATTAAATTCTAGTTGTTAACCTGTAAATTTAATCGTTTATATTTGATTTCAAATTTTGGTACATGGCCAGAAAGTTTGGTGGTGGAGTTAAGATGATTATATCTACCCAGTGTTTAACTGGTACTTATTTTATCGACCCAGAAAGGATGAAAGACAAAGACAGCCTCGGCAGAATTTAAACTCAGAGCATAAAGACAGACGAAATACTGCTAAGGATTTCGCTCGGTGTGCGAACGATTCTGCCAGCTCGCCGCCTTTTATCTTTTATTATAAATACCCGGGATAAGGCAGCGAACTGGTAGAAACGTTAGCACGCCGGGAGAAATGCTTAGCGGTATTTTGTCTGTCTTTACGTTCTGAGTTCAAATTCTGCCGAGGTCAACTTTGCCTTTCATCCTTTCGGTGTCGATAAATTAAATACCAGTTGCGTACTGGAGTCGATCTAATCGACTGACCCCGCTCCCTAAACAAAATTCAGGCCTTGTGCCTAGAGTAGAAAAGAATCGTTTGTAGAAAAGAATGCTTAGCGGCATTTCGTCCATCTTTATGTTCTGAGCTCAAATTCCACCGAGGTCGACTTTGTCTTTCATCCCTTTCGGAGTCGATAAAATAAGTACTAATTGAAAACTGGGGGTCGATATAATCAGCTACTCTGAAATAGCTGGCCTTGTGCCAAAATTTGAAACTATTATTAATCTTTGGGTTTTACTTAAATGAATCAACAACGTCGCACACCCTTCCTTTCTCATACATTCTCTTTCTCCTTAATGTCTACTGCTGTAATAGTACACATTAACGAGATTCAATAGTAACTACTCTCCTCTCTCCACCTACCAGTGAGCTCTTGCGTTGCAGGTATTTGGTGAAAGCAATATTGTTGCTGTCGACCGTATGTGGCATACGAACCTCCTATCGAAACTTCCTGACACGGAGCTCCAACGATCTCTCACCTCTTGGATCAGTAAGTTATAATTAGATAGCATTACGGCAACGTATCGAGGGAGATCTTTCTGAACCACCTGCTTTGAACACCTACCACCAAACAGACATCACATGCTAAACCTACGCTGACTCCATGAAAAGAGTAATCAGAATTACTCCCAATGAAGATATTTCAATCTTGTCTCTTTCAACAGCAAGAAAATTCATACCGCTATTCATATAAAAAATTTATAGCGCCATACCTCCCACCCTAACTCATGAGCAGCACTCAGCTAGAGACCGGCAAATCGCTCCAGTTGTTGAGTTTCGGTATCATCGAGGATCCATCCTGGCTGACGAAAGAACATCCTTAACATAGCTAGGACTGCATCCCAATGACTGGCCCTTCCTTCAGGTCTAAAAGATATTTCAGCTCCCAATACGTATGGGTTTCAAATTTTGTTACAACCCAACAACTTCGGGGAAGCGGGTAAGTCAATTACATCGACCCCAGTGCTAAATTGGTACTCATCGACCCCGAAAAACAGAACTCAGAACCTAAGGACAGACGAAATGCTGCTAAACATTTTGCCCGGCGTGCTAATGATCCTGTCAGCTTGCTGTCTTATCAGCTCCCAATAATTATAGGTTTCAAATTTTAGGCACAAGGCCAGAAATTCTGGGAAAGCAAGTAAGTCAATTACATCAACCCCCAGTGCTGAACTGGTACTTAATTTAGCGTACCCCGAAAGAATGAAAGGCAAAGTCTGCCTCGGAGGAATTTGAACTAAAAAAGTAAGGACAGACGAAACGCTGCTAAACATTTTGCCCGGCGTGCTAACGTTTCTGCCAACTCACGACCTTATCAGCTTCCCATAAATATCAAACTCTATAAAGTGCAGGTGAGACCGACAATGGAATATTTCTCTCACATCTAGAATGGTGATGCTTTACACAAAAATATTGTAGAGTGTACCCAGAAAAGAGCTATCAGACTGAGTTGCTAAATATTGCTGGAGCACAGACACCAACCTCTGACCTCAAAAATGTACTGACTCCTCGTTCTGTCTTATATACCGCTGATATAATAGCCTTTACTATAGCGATGAGCTGGCAGAATCGTTAGCACGCAGGGCAAAATGCTTAGCAGTATTTCATCCGTCTTTACGCTTTGAGTTCAAACCTTCTATCCTTTAGGGCTCGATAAAATAAGTACCAGTCGATACTTGGTGTCGATATAATCGACTTACTCCTCCCCCGAAATTGCTGGCTTTGTGTCAAAATTTGAAACGAATATAACAGCCTATATTCTTCGGAACCGGCCAAGTTTATATTACCTCAACACAAGTATCACCATCCTATTCATCTCTCCTCCTTTCCTGAATCCTTTCTGTGTCCGGCCTTGCTATCCCAGGACACACACTAATAACTACGTCCTCTCTTTCCAAGAATGTCGACCGTCTTGAATTCCTCCCGTTGTTCATATCTTTCTCCCGCCGCTGTTCGATGACAAATATTCAAGAGTAACATTAATGCCATCCATGTCACAAATCTAGGAAGACCCTCAAATACCATGAATACTGCCTCTTCTTCCAGAAGCAAAAAAGTAGATTAATACTCACTTATTTATTCATTATTTTCTCTGTTTTTACCAACACTCTAAGCGACACAGTTAGAACTATTTGTAAGTTGTACATTTGAAAACCATTATAAAGTAATTAGCTCCAACAAATGATATGCCAATTTATTTAGTATAGTGAACCCTGCAGAGAAAGATGTAATTTCTTGACCACGCCTGGTTGAAATAATTTCCTTGTGCTGACGTCATTAATACTTTTAAAAATTGGTTTATATATGTCGTGCTCACTACTATAAATTTCCTATTTTTCAGCTAAATAGTAATAATAATAATAATAATAATAATAATACTAATAATGATAATAATAATAATAATAATAATAATAATAATAAGTATGGATACTAGGTAACGGACGCTTGGTACCAACATACACCGGAAAAGTTAAGAGACGAAAAGGGGAAGGCAAATATCCTCGGGGACTTTGACTTCCAGACAGACAAGCTGTTAGAGCACCGAAGGCCGGATATAGTAACCTTTAGGAGGGGTAAACAAGAGTGCCTAATAATCGACGTGGCAGTGCCAGGAGATCAACATATCATCATGAAAGAAAGAGAAAAAAGGTTGATAAATATGGAGACCTGAGAACTGAGATCGCTAAAATGTAGCAGCTACGAGAGTCAAGCAGAAAGGTTGTCCTTATTGTCATCGGATCATTGGGTACAATACCACCCAACCTGAAAAAACATCTGGAAACTTTAGAAATACCCTACAATCTAGGTATCGGGATTACTTGGAGCTGCATGCATATTGCGTGAAGTAATGTTTGTCTAAGGTCCTTGTTGTGACTTGACAGACAGTACAAACACACAATATCTTCAATCAACAACATCATGATATTGGATACTGTGCGACGTCTAAAATAATAATAGTAATAATCCTACATTTTTTACATTATTTATATTTGACAGATATTTGTCCTCTTCTTGTTTGTTGTTAATACAACGTTTCGGTTTATATGCTCTCTAGCCTTCGTCAGGTGTCCTGGGGAAATTTCGAACCTGGGTTCTCATTCCTAAGTTATTTTATTTTTCGATATTATTATTATTATTATTATTCAAGTCACTGGAATCGAACTCGGAATCTTGGGGTTAGTAGCCCGCGCTCTTAACCACTACACCATATGCCCGTGGGCAGTTATGGAGTGAATTTTAGGTCTTATAAATTTAATATTCTCTTGTCCTTCCTTAATACCAGTTCCCATATGCTGTTCATATCTGCACTCGGTCTGCTTAGGAGGTTGTTGTTTTCTTGCATATGTGCTGGTTCATGTAGCTTTCGTATTTTCCAGTGGTGTTCTCTGTCTATTATTTTAACTTCATCCCACAGAGGGAGATGGTCTCCATTTCTCCATACATGATCTGCTATACCCGATTTATCAATATCTCCTCGTGTCACAGCTTTGCGATGTTCCTCTACCCTTATTTTGAGGGGGTATCATGTTTCGCCTTTGTATAACCTAACACAGCTGCATGGATGGAGTACACGCAGTTCTTGGTCATATTCTCTTCTATTGGTGGTTTTACTCGAAGGAGATATTTGCGAAGTGCTGTATTACTTTTGAATAGTCTTGATGTCATATGGACCGCATATTTTTTGTATCTTTTCGGAGAGGCCTTTCACATAGGGTAGACAGACTGTGGACAGTTTATCAGTTTCATCCTATCTTTTCTTCATAATTGGAGTGGAGAGTATGCTTTTGGGCTAGTTGTTGCTTAACAAATTGTTACTGAGCTTGATCATTTCTTTGTGGTGTTTATCATGATTGTTACTTATATTCATTGCTCGATGTTTTAGGCACTGAGCAATCCCTCTCTTTACACTGTATGGATGGTGGGAGTTGCAGTTGAGGTATCATCCAGAGAAGGTCAGCTTGCGGTATACGGATGTCCTGAATCCATACTTCGTGCGTGTTATTAATACGTCCAGGAATGCTAGCTGATTGTCTTTTTTCTTTTCCATTGTAAACTGTATGGATGGCTTTATTGAGTTCACGTGATCTAACAGCGCTTGAACATCTTCCTGGTGGGGCCAGAGTATGAAGGTGTCATTATCATATCGCAGCCATGGGGTTGGTTTTAGTGGTGTTGATCCTAAAGCCAAATTCTCAAAGTATTCCATGTATATATTGGGTATTATCGGTGATAATGGCGAACCCATAGCTAAACCCTCTTCTTGTCGATATATATCAGTGTCCATACTGAATTAGGTTGTTTCTACACAGAAGGTCAACATTTCCATTAAGTTTCTTATTGTTATACTAGTGCGTTCTTTTAGATGGGTGTCTGTCACTAGATTTTCTTGAATCACCGATAGTGCTTCACCAGTTGGGACTTTGGTGAACAGACTTATCACATCTAGACTCACCATCTGGTTGGATTCAGTGGAGGTATCCTGGATCAATTCTGTGAAGTGGATGGAATTCTTCACGTACGATGTTGACTTTCCTGCTAATGGACTGATTATATCCACTAATGGAATACTATAGGTCTTAATGGAATACCATCCTTGTGAATCATAGGAAGACCGTACATGTGTGGTAGTTTACTGTAGTGTTGAGTCAGTTGCCTGTACTTCCTTGGTGTAAAGTGATATTTTTTCTTGGTCAAGATCTGTGACAACTTCTTCTCTGTTTTCAAAGTAGGGTCTTTCTTTTCTTTGCTGTAGCTACCATCACTTATAAGACTTGCCAGTTTTTCTGAGTAGTCAGACTTGTTCATCACCACTGCAGCATTTCCTTTATATATTGGCCACAAGGGCCGAACACGAAACAGAAAGGGACAGTGCAAAACAAGGGACAAGTGGGGCTTAGCACAAAAAATACGTATATAGAATAAAAATGATAAGAATTAGCAACAAAATTTAAACAATAAAATTCGCCAAAAGTCGGGTGTCCCGCCCACGGCCAATCAAGGAACACCACACATCCTGGTTACCCTGTGAAAAAGATGATGAGGGCTTGACGGAAGAGGAAAGTATCTTTCTGCAGTCCTTTCAACCTCGTACACCAACCACACTACCTCTCTGCCCATAACCACCAGGCAGAGGAAAACTGTGTCTTCTTCCCGGCCAAAAGAAGGTGGTGGAGCGATCCGGACGATGGATTCTGCTGATAACAGGATCCGTCCTACATGCGTCAACAGCTGTTCGACAAAGTTCCACAAGTCAGCAATACCCAGACACTGGACGAGGTCTATGCTTGATCCAGGACTGTAGCTCCGTCAATGAGACGAACTGCAGAAAAACCTGTCTGACAAACGGCGACAGCACCTGCTCATTGTCAAGGAAATACTGGAGATATCGCAGCCTCAGCGCATGTTTGCGCATTATTAGCTACTGCATGTCCAGGTCTCCACTCAACGGCTGCTGGCAACAAATGGAGCATTTGACGAGCAGAATATGTCCCTTCCACAGAAAGCGGGAAAGTAACGCTCCAGCTGGTCAGCCACAACGCAGGGCTAGGGATGATGATCAGGAAGTAGTAGTCACTGTCGTAGCTTAGTCTAAGGAGGAGGCCCAGTTCTCACGTGTTGACTTCACGGAACTCTACATCACTCTCATAGATTATCTCAATGCATTTCTCCACAGCAAAATCTATGTCTATAGATGGGTAGAGTGAAATCACATCCATACTACCCACTACACAACCTGAGAGGTCGTTGGAGTGGTTGCAAGTACTGATTTTACTGAGGAGATCCTCCGTGCTCACACAGACATCTGGGGACATTTCTATGAGAGGTAGTAATACCTGTGAGAGGAAGTAGGACAGTCTATAATCGCTGGAGATATTAACTCCGCAAACTGGTCTGGTTGGGGGGGGGGGCATAACAAGGTTTATGTAGGGTTTATGGTCTTTGAATAACCCGTATAGTATAGGAACATCATTGTTGGATGCTTGGAAATTGTGTGCAGTCCGTTTCTTAGGTTGGAGTACGTTGCACGACATACCCATGTGTGCACTAAGAAGTTATTCCACTCTTTCATGCTCACGTGGTGCAATTTCTCTCATGCTATTGATGTGTTGCTGCATGGTCCAGACATAGTTCTATGGGCTGTCTATTGACAGTCTGCCAGACTTGTCCATGTCCTCAGTAGATTCTGCCTGACCAGGTCACAGAGAGGAAGATCACCCACCATTACCTCAGCAGTGAAGGAAAGTACTGCAGAGCGCTGGAGTGGCTGGACCGTACTCACCAAGACTCCGAGAACAACAATCAGATGAAAGGAATGATTTTACATGCAAGAGGGGCTATCGTTAGAACTGCCTTGAAGAACCACATAGCAAACTATACATTCAGGTTCAAGGTGCAGCCATTGGTGTATGTGTTGCTGGAGATGTGGTCGGCCTCTTCATGACCTGGTGGGACAGAAAACTTAAACAATCCTTAGCAGAACAGTCCACAACTCTCTTACTTTACAGTAGGTATGTAGACAACATTAATATCTCAGTTAAGACCAACTCTAGTGACGGTAATGTAGAAACTGAGAGGAAAATAATGGAGAGCATCCAGCAAGTAGCTAACTCCATCCACCAAAGTATCAAGGTAACTATAGAGTTCCCCACTAGGCACCCCAACAATAGACTCCCCGTCCTTGATACTGAACTTTGGTTAGAGACTGTGAATAACAGAGTGCAGCTCCTCCACTCTTATCACATGAAACCCATAGCTTCGAAATATATTGTTCACAAGAACACAGCTTTGTCACGCAATATGAAAATTAACATACTGATAGCAGACTTAGGATACTGAACAAAGTGTTCCCACTATGCAAACCCTATGAAACGAAGAAACGTGTACAGAACTTCATGAACCGCATGCAATTTTCTGGATATGATCAGAAAGATAGGGTTTGAGTATACAGGGGCGCTGGAAAGAATTTAGATAACATTATATATAATGAAACCAGCAGTACCTGCCCTAGATATAGAAGCAAAGACTGGAATAGAATACAAAAAGCTTGTGACAAAGCGAACAGGGTGAATACGTGGTATAAAACCGACAAATATCTAGGAGTGATGTTTGTAGAGGCCACAGCCCATAGAGAACTAGCCGTAGATTTAGGAAAGCTCTGAAGCGGACCAAACTCAACACTAAGATTGTTGAAAAGCCAGGGAACTCCATCAGATCGCATATATGTAGGACGTACCCTTTTGCGAATATCATATGCGCCAATGATAATTGTATGGTATGTAGGATTAGCCTTGGCATTAACTGTAGAACTAGAAATGTAGTCTACAGCATGAGATGCATAGAAGGTGCTTGTAAAGACATGGACATAACACACATAGAGGCGACATCTAGGAGCACTGCGGAAAGACTAAATGAACATTTGAAACAATATGTCGACAAAAAACAGTCTTCCATACTCTATCAACAGGCCAAGGACTCGATGGCGGCAACCTGGGTCAAACTGACATCCGCGTTTTATCCAAACACCCAAAGGACCCAACCCTCAAACAAATATAGGAGTACGTCCTCATAAATGAAGCATCCCCTGTACTAAATAGGAAATATACGCAGTAGGTAATCATATCTCCATACCCATAGTTTATATTTATATACAGGTAGAATAATTAGTGGGCTGTTATCTAGCTGTATGTTTGTGTGTGTGTATGTATATATGTATACGTATATATATATATATATATATATATATATATATATATATATATATATATATATATATATATATATTCACATGTATGCAGGCAAATGGATATGAATGTAAACAGATAGACATGCAGACAGATAGGTACACAAGTAATATGAACAGACAAGCACACATACACTCACACATATGCAAATGAAGATTGAAACACATGACCATATAGACACACATTTCACTTCACACAAGGACGCATATGGAGGCACACATCCACACATATGGAGATAAACATCCGTACATACAGATATAGTACAGAGACACAAAAGCCCATACACACACACACACACACACACACACACACACACACACACATGCAAACACACACACATAAAAACAGGCAAACACAAACAAACAAACGCATGAATATGCAGAATACATACATGCAAATGTACACACATACATACATATATACATACGCACACACGCACACATACACTTACATACATGTATACACTCACTTATATGCATGCATACATACATACATACATAAATACATACATACATACATACATAGATACATACATTTGTATGCGCACACACACTGACCCACACACATGCGCACAAACAAACAATAAATGCTGCTCGGATAACGGACAGAGTCAACGGCTATTGAAAAGGTTGCAAGAGGCAACGAAAATTTTAGAAAAATAAATAAATGAGTGGAAACTTTACCAGTGAGTGTGTTAGATAGTAAGGCACTAAAAGAGAATAACTCTCCCTAGACACAACAAAATAATAATAATAATAATAATAATAATAATAATCATAATAATGGTCTCAAATTTTGCCACAAGGGCAGCCATTTTGGGAGAGGGGATGAGTCGATTACATCGATCCCAGTGTTCAACTGGTACTAGTTTTATTAACCCCGAAAGGATGAAAGGCTAAGTCGACATCGGCGGAATTTGAGCTCAGAACGGAAAATACCACTAAGCGCTTTACCCGGCGTGCAAACGATTCTACCAGCTCACTGCTTTTCTCAATAATAATAAGAAGAATGATAATGATAATAATCCTTTATTGCCGTATCTGATATCATCACAAAGGTGTAGGGATTTCATTTTTGCGGCATGTAAACATTATAGTATTGCAGACAGGGAAATGGATATTGTGACATCTATGGTTTACTTAGTAAATTTGCTTACGTTGTTAAAACGGGTCAAGAAATTCATTAACTTCGAACTTATAAAGTTTGCGTAAAAGTAACTCGGCAGTAACACGCCTAATTCGTTTTGTGTGTAAACATATTTAAATTTTAAGAGTTGTCTTTATTTCTAGCCTCAAACAAAACATATTCCTTGATTCGTTACCAGTATTTATCAAAAGTATGTGACATCTTTTCCGATAAACTTTGGGTATATTTATTCTAGAAAGGTTTCCACGTCTTTCTTGTTTTCATTTCGCTGCTTATTAGTACGTACATTCCAAATATTTCTTTTCAAATAAAGCAAGCTATGTTTACATTAGGTTTAGATCCAAGATATTCTTATGGTGAAAGTAATGGGAAGATAATTACCCGTAAGAAAATTATTATGGTCATTAGATTGGCCTCATACTCCGAAAAGTCTCTTTCGACTATTATTGTTGACTTAAAAGCTTTTCGCGTGACTGTAAATATATTCACATATCATTAATAGATATGGATGGGCACTGAGTGTTGGAAAATAATGACCAAATAAGTTAAAATGATAACAATAACACTGACTGATATCAGAATATATTCTTTCTTATAGCCAAGTATGTTGATTTTGATAATCATTTTTCATTTTAGAACAAAGTCAAAACTTTGGGGAAGATTGTAGTCTGTAAAATTCGACGCCAGCATTTTAGGTGATGCTTAGCTTTTCGTCCTTCCACTATGGACAAAGTTAAACCATACAAGATTGAAACACAAGTGAAAAAGTGCCTGTATCATGCCTCACATTGACGGAATTTAGTAAACAAAATCTTAGCAGAAACTCGTCGTATATTTGTATGTGTGCATATCATACACCGATATATATATATATATATATATATATATATATATATGTCAATGAAAGATGTAAAACATCGACAAGGAAATAGAACTTCAAAACCGAATGATAATTGTTTCCCATTGACTAATACGAGTCTTACTACTGGTAGAAATGGATTGATTTAATGACTGATCCTTTGAAAATATGTAGCCAACGGCGCTGTTATATGCTGATTTCGACATATATACCACTCTCCACACACACACACACACACGCACACACACACACACGCACACGCACACATACACACACACACACACACACACACACACACACACACAAAACACAGACACATGCATATATATATTTGTATGTATGTATATATATATATATGTATATGGATGGGCACTGAGAGAATATGTCGATTACATCGACCCTACTACTCAACTGGTACTTACTTTATCGACCCCGAAAAGATGAAAGGTGAAGTCGACCTCGGCAGAATTTGAACTCAAAACACGAAGACGGAAGAAATGCTGCTAAGCGCTGTGACCGGTTTGCTTATGACTTTGCCAGCTCGCCGTCTTAATACTGCTATATATTAAAGCATGGTCATTTAGTTAAAATGTAATGCTGAGTTATATACTTACTCAACGGTCAAGAATGAACTGTAATTATCACACATAAGGCATGAATAAATATCGCGTACTTTTGCTGAGAATGCGAAGCGGAAGTTGTATCGTCCATGGCTCTGTAAAGGAATTTAATAGTCTAAATAATATAAATGAATATGAATAATTTAACCGTGAAAAAAAATTAACTGACGTTTTTATTTACCGAGAAATTTTATTTTTGTGCTACGCTGCCATTTAAAATAACAATAATGAAAACTACCCAAGTTTAACACGAATAAGATTCTGACCTCTATATTCACAATTTGAATTTTATGTATAATACTCTGTGATTACACACTCCTAAAATTTCCTATCCTTCGTTTTAAACAAATTAGATACGTCACGCATTATACAGAGTCACTGAACCCGAATGAGCTTTTAAAAATTACATTGAAGTACATAATCAAGAGCTAATTTAACACATTTGTTAATTTCAACTTCACTTTTCGTCTGTCTTTCATTAAAAGCCATGCGATAAATTAAATTATGTTTGAAATTAAATCTATGCTACTGGAAATCATTTTGAATTCTAGTTTCACATTCATAAATGCACAAAACAATGCTCTGTTGTATTGGTTGCTAACAGTATTTATATCATTTTCCACAATGTTTATGTAGACTGAAATTCTGTAATATTTTCAAATGTTTTATGCTGAACATAAATGTGTACTTCAAAAGAACCTACCAGATTTTAAACTTTTACTTCTAAGTGTGGAGAAAGTGCACTCTGTTGTGTATTCTATTTCTGCTAGCGAAATTCAGTTCCATTTCCTCGGAATTCTATTTTGTTTCATTATTACATTATCATCTGCAAAGCACCGACTTGCTTCAAAGCAAACTTGTGGCTAATTAGTTTTTTATTTAATACCAAAAGGAAGATGGAATATTATTAGCCAAAGATTATGTACTGATTACAACAACTAATCTTGATAAGCAATTTTGAAAAAGATACATTATAAGACTTAACTCAAACACTCAAACTTCATTCCCTGTATACCCGAAACGATTGTAAATTAACTTATAATTTTTTACTCTTCTGAATCTATGATAAAAGGCATTTCCTTGGAGTAATTTAAAGTTGTATAAAACTCTTTCGAGTGCCACTCACATGAAAATTTGAATGGCAGTTATAAAGATTAGATTTGTTACAAGTAAATCATTGGAATAATACTACTAAGAAGCTTCGCTCTGAGCTACTTTGACTAAACATTTGATGATTTTTATACTCTGAAACACGGGAACAATAGTTTTAATATGTTCGACAAGTCTAGTGAAGTTCATTGTTACTCTTACGTGCCAAGTTTGCTCTATTTTGTGAATTCCAGAGAGTCGACAACTCTGGGCTCCTTTATGTTGAACTCAGAAATTATATATATGAGATTAAGTATTACAAAGAAATTAGTTCTGAAAACTGAGGAGATACAGTATAGAACGAAGAAAATCAAATTGTAGTTATAAACAGCCTTTTTAAAGTCTGATAATCTATCATTACAACTTGGGTTGGAAAACTATTCAGTCTTGTTCAGATACATTCTGTACAAACACACGAGAGACTTCCAGTGCAGTATTGCTCACATATTCGGGATTGTACAGCAGTTGCACACATGAGGCCCTAGTTTGTTTTCGAATCACGGCCATTCTGTTAATTTGAAAGATTTGCTCCCACATTAGCTATAATCACTGACTCAAAGACATGTTGTCTTCCTTCACGCTTCAACTGATTGTTTTTACATGTCTGTGCTTCCTAGATATCTAGTTCCATAGTCTGTCCACGTAGAAATATCTGTAACATTTAGCCTCGATTTTCTGTATCTCAACTCATTTTTCTTAATCAATTCCAGTACCGCTCCATTCTACAAGTGTCTCCTGGCCTACATTTTCTCTACAGACATTGACTTACAGATGATTTAATATGAACATCAACTGTTTCAATCCCACTAGTCTAGGAGAGTATGTCAAAATTATGGACACCTCTTCTGCTCCGCTGAATATGTCATAATTCAAATGCATAGGGTTCAATGAATAAGACATAATATCTAAATAATTATACCATATATTTCATGTGATTTTAGTTTAGAGAAACTTAATTATATTCCTATCCTGAATTATATTAAAGACTACTGCTGTGAGCTATTTAAAATTTTCATTTTATTTTTAATTGCTAAGTGAGAGGAGAAAGAGTAGCTCTCTTGATACTTTCCAGAGACTGAGATCGTTGGAAGGAGGGAGTAGCTTATTCTCAGAACAAAGACCTGATACTACTGCTTGCAATAGAGCGAACTCCACGAAAGGAACTCAGGGCCAGTGTTGATTAAGTATATGTATATATGTACGTTTGTACGTATGTATGTATGTATGTATGTATGTATGCATGTACGCATGTAAGTGTGTGCGTATGTATACATATATGTATTTATATGTACGAAGTGGTGCTGAAAAGTTCTTGGTTTGGGGTAAAAGAAAATACAGGAGGACTAGTTAATAATGGTTTTATTTAATATACTCTCCTCTCAGATTCATATATTTATTGCAGCAGTCCTTCAGTCTTTCTAAGCCCTGTCAAAGAACTCGGAAGGTTGGGCTCCCAGGCATGCCTTCCGCGACACTCTTAAAACCAGCAATCCCACGTATGTATATTTTTTAAATATACATGTATATTTAAAATATATATATATATATATATATATATATATATATATATATACATACACACACATACATGCATACATGCATACATACACACATACATACATACATACATACATACATACATACATAAATGGAAGTATAATTAAAAGAAAGCAGCATTCAACTCCTTTATTTGGTGTTATAAATGTTTAATAACAGATTTATACGGCCCCACATTACTCAAGGTTTCGTGAATGCAGCACAGATCCACATCATGAAATGTACGGAGTCGGGGTGGACAGAATTTGAAATAAATTTTGAAATGGCTTCATGAGGAGATTGGCCTAGTAATGTCAGGTTACCTATCAGTACCTGGTGAACAAGAGAGACAGTGACGCTCTTGAAATCCGAAGGTGCGACTGCATGTGTAGGCTATGTCATGTTTCTGTGGAAGACATCACACATGTGATTAGCAGCTGCCCTAAGATGTCGTCACGGTACTACTTCCCTATGCGGCATAAAAGAAACTTAGAAAATCTCTCTTATAGAATACATTCATAAACACCAACTCAAGGAATACTGGTGGAATATTCCCATCAAAACTTCTGTCAAATGTAAACATAACTGGCCGGATATTGTTGTTTGGGACACAGGGGCAAAGGTATGTACCATCATAGAAGTCAGCTACACTGCAGATATAAATAACTCTTTGAAAATCAAAGAAAAAGAGGATATCTATGGACAGCTGCTTCTTGAGCCCTGTGTGGCTAATAAAAGAAATGTATATCCAGACTATGAATTCATATTCATACCAATAATACTTGGAGCACTAGATTTTGTTAGTAAATGCTTAAAAGAATCTGGATAAACTGGGATTTTCAGAAAGAAAAATCGACCGGTTAATTCGTACATTACAAGTGCAGTCTCTGAGTGGAACAGTAAAAATATGCAGGACTTTTCTCAAGTTTCAAATGTGAATTTGTTTGTGTTAACTACATCCCAAAGATGGAGCCTTGTATCTTTGTTGAAAACTGATTCCCTCCTCAGTTGAAGATTTGTAATAATTAAAAAATAGAAGAGAGATAAATACATACATACATACATACATACATACATACATACATACATGCATACATAAAGAGTATTCGTAGAATTGTCTCAAGGGATAGAATACCTCTCGCTATTTATTCCGACGCTTTGCATTTTGGGTTTTAATCCCGCCGAGATCAGCTTTGCATTTCGTCCTTTTTGTGTCGATAAAAAGTACGAATCAAGAGTGATGGATTGACTGAACTGTAATAACTTTGGGCTAGATGCTTTGTTGTATTTTGTGCTGGTTCTTTGCGTTGGGAGTTGAAATCCTGCCATGGCTTACTTGAATGGTAGTCTAAAACTGTTACCCGGTTCATCCTTTAGTGTCCCCTTCGTTTAAAATATCCGTTCCAGGACTCCAGCATGATAAGACCTTTGTCACTCACAGCGACTAGTCTCAGAGGCCCTGCTTAACGTCATGGTTAGTGCCTTCTCTCCTCACTGAAAGAGTACATACATTAATATACTCACATATTCAAGTGTAATATTATGTAGCATTAAGATTTACAACATATACTTAAACAATTGCGCATAACTATAGATACACTTATTTGCTAATAGACACACGCATTTTTAATACTGAATTTCATCTAAAAATATGAGCTAAATCAATCATGGGGGAAACTGCGGCTCGCGGGACGATGAGGCTTTCTGAATGGCACACCTAACGAAAAATTACCTTGAATTTCTAAGCACCGCGGCCCGCTTGATGATAAGCAGCGCCTCATGCAACCCACTTCTCTAAAAAAATGGTTTTCTTTGCCTGATTTAAAGTATACTTCTAAATACTATCATCACAATCATCTCAAATTATTATACACTCTGTAGTTCTTTTCGAAAACATTTCCTCTTTATTTGTATGTTATATATTTTCTTGTATTTCAATATAAGAGAAAGGCAAAGCCATAGACATTAATTTCCAGAAATAAGCGTCATGACCTTTACGATTCTGAAACATTCTACATTAACACCAAAGAAAAACTATTCGAAGTTCCAGTGAATAAGATTAAATTGTATGCTTATTGCTTGCTGAAAATTAATTCTCTCATGTTTCTTCTTTCCTTGGAAACTTTTATTTCATTTAAGAATGTAAATATTTAAATAATAATCTTACTATATATCTTTCCTGAAGCTAAGCTTATTGACTTGAAATCCAATAATTTATGAATATATATTTTTATCTAAATATCATGGGGTTTATCTAATTTATAGTTATCAAATTGAAATATCAACACTTCTGTTCGTCATTAATAAACGTAGGCTATATATACTGACATACTGATCTTGCTTCTTCCTCACAATATTCAATTTCAAAAATAGATATATGCCAATATAGAATAAAGTTACTCGCCAAAATGTAGCCGTATTTAACTTGAATTATGACATTTTAAATATCCGAGATGTTATGTTTAAGCATTGAATATCATATCAATTTTATTCAAGGAAGTGAGTGGTAATGAATCGTAAACAATTCGGTACTGAATCTTCATTGCATATAAGAAATCGTTTATTTCTGCATTCTAAATTAAAATATCTCCTTTCTATTGTCCTCATATAACCTTTATTTTATTTCTGGATCGAAGTGGGAAAACAATGTCGGATCTTAAGAGTAAATGATATTAATGCACTTAAAATAATTGAAGATTTGGAGGGAATATAGGATTGCTGGATTGTCGACATCTTTAGAAAACTGTTATCGTATAAGTAAATGAGGAAAAGAGAAGAAACAAAAAGAGTAACGGCAAAGAGTTAAATGTTTTCATTAAAGGTTAATCTTTTATACAAATTTTTTACATAACGCTTTTGTAGGCATCCTTACACTAATACGAGAACAACAATTCAAGAAGAGTGTTTAGGCTTTTTTGAAAAATTTAAAATTTCGTACCTTGTATTCAAATGTCCGTTTCGATATGATATACTGAACTCTATTAAGATTCTGCAAACCTCCTCCGTAAAAGACAGCATAATGGATTAACAAATATATAAATGTGAAGGAGATACTCCTCATCCGTGGATATTTTATGTAATCAAACGTGACGGTCATGCATTGTGAACAATTTATGGGATGGAATTTATAAGTAGGAATTTATTATTGTAAGCGTATTCGATTATAATAGTAGACGTACTATGGCATTTGTAAAGTTTAGCTATAGGACACTGGGAAATGTTGTTCCTATAAAAAGGAGAACATATTGACTTTCTCGGCTGATTGCGTCTAGGCATAGT
Organism: Octopus bimaculoides; assembly: GCF_046866305.1. NCBI lineage: Eukaryota > Metazoa > Mollusca > Cephalopoda > Octopoda > Octopodidae > Octopus > Octopus bimaculoides. The sequence goes on along the minus strand of NC_142933.1, from coordinate 49,092,926 downwards.
GAATTATATAAATAAGTTACGATTATTTATTTATTTATTTATTTATTATTTTAACAACATCAACATACAGGCGCTGGCGTGGCTGTGAGGTAAGAAACTTGCTTCCCAACTACATGGTTCCGGATTTAGTCCCACTACGTGGCACCTACGGTAAGTGTCTTCTACTATAGCCTCGGGCCGACCAAATCCTTGTGAGTGGATTTGGTAGACGAAAACTGAAAAAAGCCCCTCCTATATATATATGTGTGTGTGTGTGTGTGTGTGTGTGTGTGTGTGTGTGTGTGTGTGTGTGTGTGTGTGTGTGTGTGTGTGTGTGTGTCCACCATCGCCTGACAACCGATGCTGGTGTGTTTATGTCCCCGTAACTTAGCGTTTCGGCAAGAGACCGATAAAATAAGTACTAGGCTTACAAAGAATAAGTACTGGGGCTGATTTGGCTGCAGTCATATGACTGAAACTAGTAACAGAATAAAAGAATACTATGTTAAATAGTTGATGAATAACGACCTCTATAATTGTTAAGAACACTAAAGATCCTGATAAATAGTTTATGAAGTCACATCTCTCAGAAATAAATTTGGTTGTGATCTTTTTCCGAATGACTTTTTTTCTTATAAGAAGCTTTTACAAGGAAAACTTTTGAACCTGATGATACAAGACAGAAGCCAATTTACATAAAGTATATATTCTTCACTGCAATACGTTATTAAAATTGCCTGTTCATCAGTGATAAGCAGCTCTCCAATGAAAGTATAGATAAGAAAATAAGCCCATAATATTTGAGAGATATAACACGAAATATAAGTTTACCGACCGGACACTTTCGAATATTCAAGTAATAGACTTAGGCATGACCTGGAGGTTAAGGAATTTTGAGTTTGATCTTACGGTGCAATATCTTCAGCAAGTCTATTAACCCAAGCCTCGCAAACGAAATTTCACAAATATAAAATGTGTGGATCATATTTGTAATGCGAAGGTTCAGCCTGATTACATATTGAATCACGAGCTGCTCCAGCCTGAGAATTGCGTTAAGGGTATATGTCTGTAGTATACTCAATCACTTGCACATTCACTTAACGTCATGAGAATCAACGGAGCATTCACCATTATTCAGTAAATACATTTTTCTCTTTATTGTAGTACATGTAAGAAAAATAAATTTTGTAGAGCAATACTTCCATACTTTTGAGATTTTTACTAATTTAATTCTTCTCATTTTTTCCTAATGATTTTCGCACTGTAATAAATAGCAACAACGTAATTTTCTAGATCTTAAGATCATCATAAGTCATCCATAATTTTCTCTTTAACTATATTTGTGTTCTTCAAAGATGAATAGAGCCAATATTTTGCAATATACTTTGATGGATCAGTATGATTTCTAGTTTCTTTGCAAATTAATTTACTTGTTTTTGGAAGGATAGTTGAGTTGCGAAAAAGTAATTGTCGTGCAAGTTACATGCTTGAATTTCATAGGCAAACATTGAAAAGCTAACAAAATATTCTGTGCAAGCTGCTTTACAAGAAAGATTACGAGTTGCCAGAGAGTTAAAGTGTCACCTAACTTCAAGGACGTACAAGGATGGGAGGATAGTCCAAGTCATTAATAGTTGTAACATCAATTACTTTGCGGTTCTTTCACGATACTGAAAGGTGATCAGAACAGTGTTGAGCAGATTATAAAAAAACTGGCCAGATTTGATAAGACCAAAACATGTCTGTAAAGAACGATCAGATTTCCAATAAGCCTCTAAATTATTTAGGAAAATTAATTCTCTATTCCTTGAAAGCATTGCTCTTCGTTTTAAAAGTTGTTAACAGTTATCATAGGGTTTTTGTTTTCTTTCTCTATCTAATAAGAAAAATATCCAAGGGAGAAATAATAGCAGCAACCACTACAGTGTGACTGCCGATAGATTGAAAGATTTAATTACGTATAGAGGGATTCATTTTTCCACAGAAAATGTTCGAATATTTATAGTTATTGGGAAAATACTAACATTGTTTATCTATCCTATGGACACTGACGTCAGATATTGTTTTGGCTATGGACTCTGCAATCGATTTTGTTTGGCCGAAGTGAGAAAAGAAAAATTGCAAATAAGAATATGCACTCTCACTATACTAGTACGGTAGAATGGAAGGCCAACTAACCATACAAAAATGGAAATATTTCTGTTCAAGTTTACAATGTCCAGATACAAGATAACCTAAGGTTTGTAGTTAGGTTGTCATCACAAGAAGTAAATGTAGATATGAACCTCCATGACAGCTGTAGTAAGTACTATTCGGCGCTGATCTGCCAATCTAAGTGATAGTTTGTTTAAAAGGATTAGATGTTGTAGCCACTATCAACTTGATAAGCCAAAGAGAATTAACACATTATGAAAGATAAGCTCAAATAACATGTTTGGTGCCAATGGGTCTACAAAATCGAAAGTAGATTACTAAATGCTAAGTAAATCAATTTATGATGTGTGTGGCCACCTAGTGTGATAATTTCAACCAAGTTCAAATAACAGTTGCCTGCGACATTTAAAATAGAATTACTGATACATAAAAACATTTTAAAGTTATAGGCACATAATATTGTTGAAACACGACAGTATATTATTTCAAGAAAACTTTTCGCATGGCTGTTTGCCCACGCAGGCCAGTACTAGTTTCCTCGTATTCTGCTGCTTTTTGTATATTGTTTACACTGCACAATTTATAGTTTCTATTTTTAAGTTACGTATTTTTTAAAATTACTTTTATTGTGTATTTTTATAGCGACTTAAAGATTTCTTCTTTTATATACCGAAACTAGTTATTTAAGTAGCCTTCATGCTTTCTTGAAAAATCCTATAATGTGGCATGTATTCATTTGTTATTGTAGATCATTTTACTGAAGTGATGTCAAGAGGCGTCTTCATAGACGGTATTATACATTTTCCTGTAATATTATATGTCAATGCTAGTCCTTTACAAGTAACCTCATATTAATTCGTAATGGAAGTTTTTCTAATTATGTGAATATTGCGCAATTATTTTATCAGGTTTATGTAATCTATCGTTTTATGGCTTTCTAATAGGTTGCTTTTGATTTACCATCTTTTTAATCTCAATAAGAGTTGCTTGAACAACTATTATGCTTTTAAATCTGTTATATATCGGTGGATTGTGATAAACTATAGGTTTTTTAAATAGTATTTTTTTTTTATAAATTCAACTTACACAAAATTTCGTAACAACGTCAACCCTTACGTTTAAAGACATTAACAGTACACTTTCATTTCGAGCCATTTGCCATATATATATTATACACTGCTAATTTTATATTCTCTTTCAACAATTAACTTTGCATATAATCCAATTCTTTGTAATAGAACCTTATTCATTCAATCGTAATAAAATCTTGTTTTCCAACACTATTTAACGAAGTCGTACATATTAATAAATGAATATAGGAACAGTTGGCCGACGGCATTCAACGATAGAAAAATAAACAAAAAATCATCTAGGCATTTAGTTTTTAATAATACATGGTAAATTGATCCAATTTTAGTTATTTGTTTTAAGCAAACTCGATAAGTTCTATTTCACGAATTTTCATTCCTTCTTCTGGTCTTCTATTTTATGTAAAATTACTTCGCTCGTGATTTAGACGAAAATTACTTTAATGAGTATTATTTTGCTGCATACTTTTGAAGATAAAATTTATATTTTGTCCTGCCAATAAGCAAATGGCATCGAATTAAAAACATATCATCAATTAATGTTATGCCACTGTTATATATATATATTTCCTTCTTTCTCACTCTTTCTCCCTCCTCATCTGTATGTGTGCGTGAGAGTGTGTGTGCTTGTAGTATATGTATATATTAGGATTTATAGGACATTCAATGAAAGTAACAAAATCAATGTAGAGAATACATTGGTGCGTGTTCAGTTTCTTTTACCATTACCATATTGAGCTATGAGAGCTATGATAGTTCAAACAATGTATTCCTATTTGTTAAATAGAAACATGGTCCTTGGAAAGATTAAACATAAGCAGTAACAGTCACAGTTCTTTTGAATTTTGTGGGCTATTTTTCGTTTTTAGTTGCCTCATAGGCGTTTGTAAAGCATGGATCAGATATAAGATTCTGTGTAGACTTTCTGTATAATGGTTTCTTTTGAATGCCTACAAAACTGTATATTGCAAGAGGTATTAGGGGGTCTTCGTGAAGTGAAATTATTGTAAATGGAAATTGAGATTACAAAGATGTTTCAGCTCACTGTAGTAAATAGCCCTACGGCTCAACGGCTCTCATCATCATAAATTATTATATTGTGATATATATATATATATATATATATATATATCCTTAAACTGTTTACCATCGTATGCATCTATTAATCGATATGCTGTGTTGGAATAGCATCCACTTCATTACTGACACTTAATTAATATCCGATACGAAATATAAAAATAAAAACAGGTTCAAGGCTGAGCTTGTTGTTTACGTTAGAAAATATGTCTCATCATAGCAGTCGCAGGATCGATCGATCGAAAGTAGTTCACACAAAAGATACTTATTACAAAATTGCTCTGTCAGCATGCATTCATTTGTTTATCTTCTATACATCATCTGTTCAATGGCTTCCTCTGTTCATAAATAGACTCAACTGGATCGAGTTAAAATAAATCATTCTAAACATGAAATTCTGAAAATAGATGGAATAGAAAAATAAAGGAAAAAAAAGGAATAGCAAAATCCATTTGCAGTGAGTGAATTGTATAGAAAACAGAGTTATTATTTTCAATGTAATTGTCTATTTTTGACTTGCATGCAAGTATTTTGATTGAGAACGGTGCTGACCCGCAGGAATATGAGTATGTCAGTGTGTCTGTGTACGTGTGTTTGTGTACTATATATATGTGTGTGTGTGTGTGTGGAGAGAGAGAGAGTGAGAGAGAGAAAGAGAGGGACGTGCGCGTACATGCACGTACACACATTATGTTTGTGGGGAATCGACATTGAAAATTGACTGTCTTCAATACGTATTATTTCTACCTTCAAAGAAGAAATATTTTGTAATTATTTATTGTTATTGGAAGTAACGAACAACGTTGTTGCTAATATAAGAGGAGAATGAAAATTTGCTTTTATTATTAATTTTCCAATATTACCTTCGGAAATAGACATCCAATCAAACTTATTATTTTCTTTGTAATATCTCCATACTTATGGACGACATCTTGAAACTTTTGTTAAATCAACTATGTTTTTAGTCTCACGTGCTCGTTGTTATATTAGGTTATTTTTGGACTCGCGACATGATTCCCGATTTTGAAACTTTCCAATGTAGTTTCGTTTCTTCATAAAGCGACCTGTTTTTGGTAGCAATTAAGTATTGTGTATGAATGTTGTTTCCGACTTCTGGTTTTTTTAATCTTTTATTTGTTTCAGTCACTAGGTTGCAGCAATGCTGGGGCACCACCTTGAAGAAGTTTTGGTCGAATGAATCGACCTCAGTACTTATTTTATTTTTTTAAACCTGGTACTTATTCTATCGCCTTCTCTTGCCGAACCGCTAGCTTAAGGGGATGTAAACACACTAACACCAGCTGTCAAGTGATAATGGGAGCGAACACAGGCGCAAAGACGGACTTCTTTCAGTTTCCGTCTACGAAATCCACTTGCATGGCTTTGGCCGGCCCGTGACTATAGTAGAAGACACTTGCCCATGATGCCATACAATGGGACTGAACCCGGAACCGTGTAGTTGTGAAGCAAGTTTCTCACCACACAGCCACAAATTTTATGCCATAATATACCAAAGATTCTCTAAATGAACAAATGAAGTAACGAACTATTTCATCAAGAAAATTAAACTCGCATAAAGAGCTGAAATTTGATCAACAAACCACGAGCAGAATATCCAAGCGTATATGTGACTGGAAGCCCATTCACTTAACGATCTGAAATTTGAACAACTAATCACGAGTACCAGTGCTAGAAGAGCATATCCGAATGGTACGCTAAATGAACAAAGTACACAACGAACAGCTTTCTGAATAGTGTCACTGCAGCCAACAAGCTGAAATTTCAGCAAACCACAAGTATACCATGCAAGCATATAAGTGTTGAGAGAGCGTGTACAAACGGTTCGTTAACGTCCATGTACACATTTTATGTAGCTTACAAATTTTCATATTTCATACTGAAAATAATATTTCTCATATTTTCGGCTAGAAGCATAACTATAGATCAAACGTGCGCGCATTCACAGAAACACATACACGTACACACACAAACCCACACACACATAAATACACACACACACACACGTATATATTTGTGTATTTGAAGTTGATAGGTGGACAAACAAAACACCATTTCATACTGTTTTGTGCAGTTTAGGTGCGGCTTGGAACAGACTACCCCGATTCATATGTATTTCAATTACTCATGTAACGAACAATTTTGTCAACCAACAGAGCCCCAGAACGGATTGCGTTCATATATAGGAACATCACTGGATTTAATATTTTTATTCTGTTGGTTCTTTTGTACTATAACATAAGATGATTAGAAAAGCTTAGTCTGTGTATAATAAATTAAAAGTATATCCTACGTATCTTGAACTTTCAAAATAATTTGAAAGGTTTATGGTCAAGCTTCTGGCAGTGGAGACCTCTGGCGTTCTTGGCCCCTGGGTAGAGATTGCTGTCCGCAAGTGCAAGCCCCGGGAGACAGAGTGACTGTTCCAGCGCATCTCCCTCGCCATCTTCCGGGGCAACGTCTTTTCCATTTTGTCAGCTGGGACCACGAGGCAGTCTGAATTACAAGAAATTGTAAGTTTCACTCTTTAATGCAAGGTTATTTCTAATAATGTTATTTGCTTAGCAGCATCACAAAATCAGAAGAAAAAAAGAGAAATACTTCCATCATTAAACAAATTCATCTTTGGCGCACTTTTTCCGACAGTGACATAATCTATAAATCGTGCTCTTATCCGTTATTTCACTCAATTTTACACATTTTTCGTTGATTCGAGTAGTTCAATGGAACAGCTGAACATGAGGTTCGACCCTCATATCTTATTCCATTAAAAGAATTTTTGCGCCAAAATAAAAATAAATAAATAAATAAAAGAGAAGCATACTACACATTCCAACACACAATGATTAATTGTATGAGGGCGCAGTGTGTCAAATGGGAGTGATCGTAGATAAACAGGCACGATGGACTCCTCCTAAGCGCGACAATTGCTGTTCCTTTGCATTCCAGTACTATGGTTGGGCTAATGAGATTATTATTTTTATGATTAAGTAGTTTTGTTGGGATAGTTTGGATTCAGTGGGAGAGCTAGGGATTTTACGGTTTTGTTTCAATATTGCAGTATTTTAGTGTGGTGAACACTGTGGTGTATCTGCAGTTGATTTTATGCTTGTTGTAAAATTGACTCTGCGAGTTGGCCGCCCAGCTGACTCACTGCATCTCATCTTCATACAACTAACCATCGTACGTCGGAATGTGCACTATGTTTCTCTTTTTTTTTTCAAAGGGATTTGAGTCCCAAACGAGGCTGGCATAATCCAGGACGAATCTAAGATTTACTACATATATTTTGTACACCATTGTTTCTTTGTTTGATCAAATGTAATAATGTTATACCTGTGATACCGATGCATCCTTGCACACGTTTTTGCTTTACTGTCTTTCATCTATGTTAAAAATGCTGTGGAATTAATATATGTAATTTCTAGTATTTTTTGTCTCCTGAATATTTGGTATGTTTATGTTCACACTTTCTCTTCGACATACGACCGAGTTCCGTTCGATCTGGTCGTATGTCAGATTTATATTTTTCAACACTATTTTCATTCAAACGGGTTATAAAAGTATAAAACACAAAAATTTAATCCATAATTATTGTACATAATGTGAAAGATACATATGTTTTGTATTGTATTGTAAACAAAAATACAATCTAAAATTAATGTAAAAATGAATACAAATGAAATTCCGCATACATACAATAAAAAAGTATTGTTCTTGTGAAGAAGTGCAATTGATAAATTTTTAAACTCCATAGTCGTGTTCTTAGGTTGAGATAAATGGTTTTTCGAGGAACATGGTGAGCTTTGTTTGAATAGTTCTTTTTTTTTCCTTTTTTTCATTTATATCTTACGATAACAACGCACAGTACCTTGAATGATAGGTTCAACCTTTGCAAAGCGTTTGGTATCAGGATCCATTGTTTCGAAACTATGCTGCCGTAGTTATCGTACGCGCAGCTGCCTAACGTTCGAAAATCGATTTTTTTTTTTATCTATTTTTTTTATCTATTTTTTTTTTTTTGTGGTCATAAATGCAAATGGTTGGAAGTCGCATAGGTCGGAAGTTGAGGAAGGGAAAATTGCTGATCATGATGATTGGTTGTATATGTTATCCTCTGGTGTTAATTATGAGGGCGGTGACAGTAGATTTGGTAAGGGTTACTTTGGGTGTGTTCTTTATAAGCTAGTTTAATCGGAAATTGATACAAATTTGGAGACGTTGTGCAGCTGTGTTGGAGAATAGTGGCAAGATCTATGTTGTTTACTGCGTAGGATGTTGTATATATTTCTTAGAGTGGCTGTGAGAAAATCGTGTTTGTTTTGCTTGACAAAAATGAGCAAGGGGACATTGCTAGTTTTCAAAGTGTTGATTTTGTACGGTACATAGAATTGGTGGCCTGACAATTTGCTAGCCAGCATTTTGTGTGTGTGTATGTGTATGTTTGTTTTAATGAGATAATGAGTAGCCCTTGTATAATTTGATATCGGGGAATGGTGCCGAAAGAATTGGTATATAGAAGTTAGAATAGTCCACGTGGGAGGTAATTCGTTTTCTCTTATCTTTTATATTTTGTTTCAGTCACTGAACTGTTGCCATGCTGGGGCACAACCTTGAAGGGATTTAGTTGAGCAAATCGATCCCAGTACATCTTTTTTAAAACTCGTACATATTCTATCGATCACTTTTGCCGAATCTTTAAATTACCGGGACGTAAACAAACCAACATCGGTTATCTAGCGGTGGCGGGAGATAAAGACACAAACACATACACATACAAACACACGCGCACATATAATCACGGGCTTCCACACAGTTTCTGTCAACCAAATTCACTCACAAGGAATTGGTCGGCCTGGGCTATAACAGAGGATACTTGCCCAAGGTGCCGCGCAGGGGGACTGAATACGAAACCAAGTAGTTACAAAGGGAGCTGCTGCAAACATAGCAGAAGAATGGTTTGTCACTGGATCTATAAAATTAAAATAATTTATTAATGCATTAGCAAAGTTTTGTTTCGCTACTCTTCTAAACCGCAGAATATATCTACAACAGATTTTAGTGAACACTTCATTTACAGACACTTGCCAACACTATGTCTCTATATATGAGATTCTCCAGAAAAAAAATGCGGATTGATCTGGACGATTTTAAAGACAGTGTTTGAATTTTTTTAGCGACTGAATACTCCTTCTTTATCCCTTTTCTTATCAAATTTCTTTTGAAATAGACTACGTTGTTTCAATTAATTATGAAAATAATGAAGAATTTAGTAAATTACCTTTGTCAGTATTGGAACTTGTTTACGTTATTCTTCTTTTACTGAATATATCTACAGGCACTTCAACCACAAACACTTGTAACAGTTTTACTTCATTGTGTTGAACCGTTAAACCCTACAAATTTTTTCTCTCTCCGTTTTTCTTTTTTTTTTTTTTGTTCTCTCTTCATTTTTTCCCTTCTCAGTCCTTTCTCTCCTAGACTTTTCCATTCTTCTCGAGCGTCAAACCTGTCTTCATCTTTTGTTTTCTGTAAATTCGAACTATATTCTTTTCTTTTACTTGTTTTAGTCATTTGACTGCGGCCATGCTGGAGCACCGCCTTTAGTTGAGTAAATCGACCTCAGGACTTATTCTGTGTAAGCCTAGTACTTATTCTATCGGTCATTTTTACCGAACCACTAAGTTACGGGGACGTAAACACACCAGCATCGGTTGTCAAGCGATGTTGTAGGGAAAAACACAAACACAAAAATACACAAACACACATACACACACACACACACACACACACACACACACACACACACACACACACACACACACACACACACATTATATATATATATATATATATATATATATATATATATATATATATATATATATATACGAAGGGCACTTTTTACAATAGAATGTCATAAATTTTTGTTTATTTCCATGCCTTCCCCAACAGACAGGCCGCTTGAATAGGACAGATTTGTGCAGTTTTTCGCAAAAAAATCTTCGTTGAGGATTTTTTTTTCCCCTTTTGAATTATTCACATGTCTGTTCGACCGTTTCACATGGCTTTATTCATTTAAACTTATTAAAACTTCAGAACTTACAACTTTGGTCAGCTTTCGTTTGTTTAATAAAAATTCCTCCTCCTAATGATTTTGCTTTCATTTCGTGGTAGACAGCTCCCATGCAGAAAACGCCAGCTTCCAAATCCTGTTTTCTGATTATTCTTTTATTCTATTCTTTTACTTGTTTCAGTCATTTGACTACGGCTATGCTGGAGCACCACCTTTAGTCGAGCAAATCGACCCCAGGACTTATTCTTTGTAAGCCTAGTACTTATTCTATCGTTTTCTTTTGCCGAACCACTAAGTTACGGAGATGTAAACGCACCAGCATCGGTTGTCAAGCAATGATGGGAGACAAACACGGACACACAGACACACAGACACACACACACACACACACACACACACATTTATATGCATACATATATATATATATATATATATATATATATATATATATATATATATATTTCTATATATATATCCATATATATGCATATATATATATATGATACTCTTCTTTCAGTTTCCCTCTACCATATCCACTCACAAGGCTTTGGTCGGCCCGAAGCTATAGTAGAAGACACTTGCCCAAGGTGCCACGCAATAGGACTGAACCCGGAACCATGTGGTTGGTTAGCAAGCTACATACCCCACAGCCACTCCTGCGCCTAGGTAAAATTGATTTAAATTTAAACCACAGTAACATTTTTCTTCAATTTTTCTAGAACAAATAAGTAACAGAATCGGATTTAACGTGAAAAATTATTTCAATATACCAAATTTGAATATTTTCACGTAAATTTAAAATTTCACATGAAGTGAAGGCCCTACAAAAGTAGAGAGACAGAGAGTTATAGAACATGACACACACACAAACAAACACTCATACACACACATATACACACATTTACAAACGTGCACACAGGTAATCATGAGTTTAAAATGGTGTATAGTAGACATATGTATGTATGCGTGGATGGATGGATGGATGGATGGATGGACGTATGTATTATGTATGTATATATATATATATATGTGTGTGTGTGTGTGTGTGTGTGTGTGTGTGTGTGTGTGTGTGTGTGTGTGTGTGTGTGTGTGTGTGTGTGTGTGTGTGTGTGTGTGTGTGTGTGTGTGTGTGTGTGTGTGTGTGTTTATCTGTTTGTGAGTGCTTCATTGCGATAGACAGCAGAAAATCCGCCAACCCCTCTCTCCTTAAAGCTACGTATTCCTCACACCCACTTTTCTCGGCGTTTTAAAAGTTAGTTATATGTATGTGCATGTGTGTGTAGTTTGTATAGTTTGTGTGTGTGTGTGTGTGTGCATGTATCTATGTGTTTACGAAAGTATATATGCGGCGTCCCGTGTATATCCGTGAATGACAGCTGTAATAACGTTATCATACCACTGTCGCTCCATATTTGTCGCTTACACAACGCTGTTCTCCTCTTCCCTGATATCATCCACACTCACTATGCCACTACATTTCCCCCACAGTAACACTCTGCACCATTCTCATTTTATCAAATAATATCTCATCTTATTAGGCGGGGCATTATAGATTTTTATTGAAATCTAATTAGCCTATAACTGAACTGGATGTTAATTTAACATGTATGCAAAGTTTCGTCAAGATTGGTTCACTGGTGTTAGCAGCAAGATTATAAGAGTCAGATCGATAGACAGAAATTGCCATTTATGTATAAGATACATTTGTAATGATTTCCTTCGAAGAAATCAAGAAAATCGGAGCCGCACGTAAATTGAAACTGCTTCTCATCATATCATATAGTTCTATCAAGGCACAAACTTTTAAAATCACATGATCTGAAGGAACTAAGCAAATGTGTTTGAAAATTCATTTTTCCTACAGTCGTAGTTTTATCGTATAATTTTGCCTGAATAAATAAAAGGAAGGCGTAAATCTGAGTTGCAATTGAGCAAAACGGACGTTCATATAAATAAACGACAAAACAATATTTATTAAGTACATTTTCTTGTATGCATACACAAACCACAAACACACAAACACACGTACGTGCGTACGTACGTACTTACTTATGTATGTATGTATGTATGTATGTATGTATGTATGTATGTATGTATGTATGTATGTATGTATGCATCGTCACTCAGTTAATATAATCAGATATATTTATCAAACAATTAATAGTCACGATGTTTCAATCGTTTTTATTTCTTTACCGCGCTTTCAATTTTTCATTTGCAATATTTCGAAAGGACCATTTCCGAAAAGACATTTGTCATACATTTAATTATAGATAGATTTAAAAACCTAACGTATCTAACAAAATAGCGAATAGTATCTAGAATATAATTTAAATAAATAACTTTTAGGCTAGTGCATCAGAAATCTTATTTATTAAGCTATTTAATCGAAACTGACTTTCTGACGCCAGGCTAATTAAATAAATATCTATGTACATTATACATGGTATGCCTGTTTAGCCAAGCGAAAACATGAAATAAAGTATTAATACAATTAATACACTCTTACACACACATAAATATAGCATGCATATAAACGCGCAAGCAGTAACATATGTAGACTTACATATATGTGTATACACACAAACACACTCACACACACACACACATATACATATATATATATCCACACACACGCATATATATTTATACGCATACACATATATATATGTACGGCGGCAAGCTGGCAGAAACGTTAGCACGCCGGGCGAAATGCTTAGCGGCATTTCGTCTGCCGCTACGTTCTGAGTTCAAATTCCGCCGAGGTCGACTTTGCCTTTCATCCTTTCGGGGTCGATTAAATAAGTACCAGTTACGCACTGTGGTCGATATTATCGACTTAATCCGTTTGTCTGTCCTTTTTTATCCCCTCTGTGTGTATCCCCTTGTGAGTAGTAAAAAAATAACATCCATATATGTACTGTTATATAATATATATATATATATAAACACATACATGCATATACATACATACATGCATTCATACATACGGTCATATATACATACATACATACATACATACATACACACAAACACGTATAGATGCATACATATGCACACGCACACACACGCACAAACATACATACATAATGTAAATACATATTTGTCTCATTGTATTTACAGCTTCAATATTAACGACACAATCTTTATATAGAGAAAAAAAAAACAGATCTGTCAAAAAAATGTTCTGTATTTTGTTTCCGAAGCACCAATACTAATGCGAAAATGAAAAAAATTGAGCGGGTAACTCAAAAACCGAACCCTTTCACCTGATCAGATTCAGGAAAGAAACAAAATAAGAGTGTTGAACTGGAGCTAGAACAACCCAATGGAAAAAGAACTTCACTGAAGGAACGCAGCTCAGTGAAAAATATAAAATCTAATGCCATGTTCTTCGTCTTTACAAAAATAGCTCATCCACCCATAATAAAGTTGCTCCTCTAATATTTTAACAGACCAGAATGAATGAGGTACTAAGAAACCATAGCGAATCGTTGAAACAACAGTACACCAATTCTTTCTCATACATGATGCTCAAAAAATAGTGTAAAGTAAAAAAGAGTTTTCAACTCGCAAAACTCAACAACGGAAACACTTTTAGAAGCCATTGATATCATGGAAGATGATGTGACCATGATTATTAAAGATTCAGACTCAAACTTTACACCAGGACCGGCGTCTCCTAGTCATACGTTCAAAAATTGCGCAAAAAATAGCCTTACTATCCCATTAAAGATTCTATTATCAAAACTCTCTACTGACCAGCGTATTTACAGATATACTGAAAGAAGTTGCATATCCACAAATGAGGTGGTAGTGCCGAGGTTAAAAGTTAAAAACCTAATTTCTCTTTCATCTCACATGTCTGAGAATTTAGAACTCATTGCCTAAAAGAGAATTAACTAGTTCGAGGAATACGACATCTTAGATAATACACAGTATAGTTTTTCAAGAGGACGAGGTTGCCTGACACAACATTGTAATACCGATGTTAACAATCTCCTCAGGAATGTGAATACTAACTGCATATTCCTTAATTTTGCTAAAGTTTCCTCATCTGTCATAGATTAAGAGGTCGTGGCATCACTAAAAAGTTCGGTGTATAGCTCTTTGTCATTTTACTGATTATAAATCATTCTGTTACAGGCAACGGTCTAAGTCATCTTAATAAGCACAGTCCTACAGTCATTGTTATTTACCATCACACTATCAAGTATAAGCGCACAGGTACTCTCAGCCAATCTAACGATGTCACAAATATATAAATGGAAATCAGAACTGCTGGATATGCCGATACACTTCAAAATATACTAAACCTAATCTATCAAAGAGCAAATCAAATTATGAACTAAATTTCATATTTTGCATTGAAATGCAACAAAATTCTGGATTCTTAAATACGGAGTACATAAGCAAAAGCACAAATTATTTAACACAAGATAATAAATCAATTAACGATTCTGACACAATACAGGACTTACTAAGAACTATGTCAAATTATGCGTTACCAAACTGACCTATGTTTGCAAATATCTCACAGGGAAGATCATGCGAACTTCCTCATATGACTGCAATCATGCTGATATTATAGAAAACCTTAGTTTTTAGTTGACGAGGTTACTGTTTATAACTGGTTTCCAAATACCCAAGGTTTATATATGAATTTACACACACACACACACACACACACGCGCGCGCACGCACACACACTATGTATTTATGTATGTATGTATTTATGTATGTATGTGTATGTATGTATGTATGTATGTATGTATGCAACCATGTATGTAACATGCCGATTTTGTGCTTATGCACGAGAAGCATTCACAAACTTTAGACATCAAGTTGTAACATCGCGTGAAACTCAGAAAATCTTCCATGCACACACGCATGCGCACACGCACACCCTCTCTCTCACACACACACACACACATTTATATATATGACAAGCTTCCACACAATTTTCGTCAACTAAAATCTCTCGTAAGGCAATGGCCGGCCCAGAGCTATGGTAGAATACACTTGCCCGAGGAATCATGCCGTGGAATGAAATCGAAACTGTTAAACCGAACTTCTTAATAACAAACTCATGTTTGTGCCTATAATCCGTAATTGCTTGACCACTTAAGTCACGATGAATTTCCAAGATATGCTGTTCACCGTTGCTACACTTAAATATAAATTGTTACGACGATTGAAACCATGAGTCTATCACTACAAGTTAAGTGATTTTTTAAATAAGTGTTTTTACTAATGAACGAGTCATCTAACACTTTGCCTGTTCTGTATTTCACATGTAGCACATAAAACATATTTCCATGAGGTCCATGTATCACATATGATACACATTCCCAATTTTTATTTAATCTCCAGAGTAACTTAGGACTTGCGAAATGAAAACTTAAATTAGTCAGGATGTATGACTAATTAAAAGGGCTAATTAAAAGTCTGAAAATAAGCATGGATGTTTAGAACAAACTTATGAAAATGCTTTGGACGAGCAAATAGTTTCCATTCAGAAATGGTTTTCAAGCCTACGAGATGCATTCCAAAAGTTTTCAGAGTATTTTAAGAGAGACAGTTATAAATGTTCTAGATTATTGCCTCCGCCTTAGCGAAGGCCGAGGTATTATTTTCAAACGCGTTTGTTTGTTTGTCCATGGACAAGATACCCCAAGAACGGCCGGATGGATTCGGATGAAACTTTTAGGGATGTTTGGCCTCGTGACTGGCACGAACTGATTAGATTTTGGGATCGATCTGGTGCCGGACAAGGATTCTGGATTATTTTTCAGTTTTTTGGGTTTTTTTTTTTTTACTTAATTTTTGAGAGCGGTCGGGTTCGTTTTTAGTCTTCTCGTTTGTGAGAGCAGTCGAGCTTATTTCAGATATTCTCATATTAAAAATCATCTCTGGCTAATCGTTGAGAGGACGTTGGTGTTGCCTTGGCGGGGGTTTGCGTTCTCTGAGTGCTCTTGTTGTAATTTTAGTTATTGTAATTTTAGACGCAGGCGTGGCTGTGTGGTGAGAAATCTGCTCCACATGGTTCCAGATTCAGTCCCACTGCGTGGTGCCTTGAGAAAGTCTCTTCTTTTATAGCCTCGAGTCAACCAAAGCCTTGTGAGGGGATTTGGTAGACGGAAACTCAAAGAAGCCCGTCGTGTGTGTGTGTGTGTGTGTGTGTGTGTGTGTGTGTGTGTGTGTGTGTGTGTGTGCTATTGTATTTGTGTTTGACCCCCATCACCGCTTGACAACCGACGTTGGTGTGTTTCCGTCCCCGTAACTTAATAGTTGAGCAAGAAAGACCGATAGAATAAGTACTAGGCCTTAAAAAATAAGTCCTAAGGTCGATTTGTTCGACTTAAATCCTTCAAGGCGGTGCTCCAGCATGGCCGCAGTCAAATGACTGAAACAAATAAAAGAATAAAAGAATTACTATATATCTGATAAGCTGATATTCCAACTTCTGTAATTCCAGGTTGAAGGAGACGGCTGTAACAGCACTTTATGCACAACCTGCTTAACCCTGCTTGTCACTGCTAACTTGTTTGCGGAAAGCAGTTAGGACGTGGAGTTTTGTGTTAAACTGGGCAAAAGCACGACAGAAGATTATGCAACGCTCCAGACTACTTATAGATTAACCTTTGCGCTGGCACAAGAGATTCAAGGACGATAAAGAGGGGCGAAGAACGATGAGAGGTGTTCAAAGGAGAGGAACGCCAGAACATCAGAGTAGGTCGATTAATTTGCAATTTTCTGTCGTGTGTCTAAGACAATAAGCATACAGTTTAGAATTGGCAGCTGTACACGGAATTATTCATGAAGATCTGAACATGCACAAAATATGTGCAAAGTTTGTGCTCAGTGACGAGAATCCTGGCAACCAACTATTTGACAAAGATGGGCATCAAAACTGTCCCTCGCTATTCCTACAGTCCAGACCTTGCTCTATGTGACTTGGTTGTTCCCCAAGCTGAACGGGAACCCCAGAAGCTGTCGTTTGAAGATGAAGGCGGCTAATACAAGGGTCATGGACATCTTCACTTTGGAGGGATTCTATGGAGCCTTCAAGAAGTGGCTAGAGCACAACACCAGGTGCATTGTAACCAGAGGATCCTACTTTGAATGAGATTAGAGTTTTGTAATTCTTTGAAATTAATAAATGTCTCTCCTAAAAAAGTCTTAAAACTTCGGGAATGCACTTTGGATCATGCGATAAAATGTCATAGACAATGCAGAAAATGTCATAGAACAGTGAAGAGTAATATGATTGGGATCAGAGAGAAACTGAAAGGTAACATGATGAATTGAAGCGTATTATAAGATAGTGTCAGAAAAAGACATTTTTATTGCTATTGTGCATTTCGCTTGGAATCTGTAGGCAATTAATCTCCCCAGATTACGATCATCTTTGTTCTTTTAAATATAATTACAAAGAGAATATGGCATTTAGCAGTCTTTGTGAGAATGGGGGAAGTTTTTGAAAGAGCATTTTAACACAAAGCAAGATTCGTTATGAAAGAAAGAGATGCTAGAGCTTCCAGGAAAATTGATCAAATCGGCAGCATATTATTTTAAGCGATGATTGTGATAATATTAAAACCAAGGATAAAGTTGGGTTTGCCATATCTAGTTATAAATACGAGGTGATAAGGATAGCTAGTAAGATCGAGGTAGCTTTATAGAGAGTATTTATGTCTGTGAGGAAAGTTTATTCGAGTTTTATTTTAATTTTTGGGCATCAGGACCCACAAGGCCAGTTACCCAAAGTGAGCAAGATTACAACGTTCCCTCTCAACGGGACGCTGGCCTGTTACAGGATTCAAGACCAACAGTTTTGAGGGGAGGGGACAAGTTGATTACATCAACCCCAGTACTTGACTGATATTTATTTTATAGAATCCCGAAGGGATGTAAAGCAAAGTTGATTTCGGAGGGAATTTGCACTCAGAACATAAAGATCTGGAAGAAACGCCGCTACGCATTTTGTCCGACGTGCTAATGATTCTACCAGCTCGTTGCCTTATATTTGAGGGTTAATGGTAGTCTTTGGAGTCCGAGGAAGACGGTTCTGCAATTTCTTGCAAAACAACTTGCACAGAGGACTTGTTTGTAGTAATCAAAAGTTTATGATGCTCATAAGCCATCAAATCAACATTACCTGTGGAGTTGTACGATGTACCATATGTCAGATGTCGAAGTGATCACAGATTAACGTAAGATAAAGTGGTTTGCTCAAGAACACAACACACCGCCCGGTACGAAAATCGAACACACGTTCTCACTAAGTCACGTGCACCCAAACAACTAAGTCACGTTCCCTCACATTTGAGAATTATGTGGGTTGCTAATGTATCACAAGGGCAGTGTGTAGCGTTAACTTTGCAAACTACTTATTTCGTTATCATTTCAACTTCCTCACAACAAATCAAGCAAAAACATTAAACCCTACCAACAACAAAATATCCAAATTAATTCCTTCCTCTATACGTATCCCACCAGCTAAATTAACCACTCTAATCGTTGGTTAATCGCTCGCCAAAGCAATTTCAACCATAAAGCAATCCATTGTTTAGATAACATTTCATTTTATGAAACTATAAATTTTGGCTCACTTCTTTTTAATCTAATTGCAATAACATTTTCCTGCGAGGCAGTAAGCTTGTAGAAAATTGCAGTTTATCCTACAAATAGAATATCTTATTAGCAGTCATTGCTAATAAGAGATTCTATTTGCAGGGTGGCGTCTATGTTATCTGTCATATTCTCTCAACTAAAGTTTTAATGCTAACCACTTAACCTTTATTATTTGTATGTAACAGTCATAAACCAATGTGTGTATATACATATAAAATTCGAGGAGTGTACAATGCTGTTAATCTTTAAATCGATCTTCCTGTGGGCATGTGTCTGTACATACATACATACATACATACACATATAATATACGAGTTCTCAATTTTGTATATCAATCATATAGGTATGTATACTTACGCGCATTCACACATAAACGCAAACGCACACACCACACACACATACACACATACACACACACGCACACAGACACACACACATACGCGCGCGCATGCACACACACACACAAGGATAACTTCAAATCCGAGGAAACTAATGGAGATCTGCATTAGAAAAGATTGTTTTTATTATTAGTAAAATTTGATGAGCAGTGAGCTATCAGAATCGTTAGCACGCCAGCTTTACATTTTGAGTTCAAATTCCCCCGAGGTCAACTTTGTCCTTCATCCTTTCGGGTTGAGCAGTAGGGTCGATATAATCAACAAGCCCTTCTTTTAAAATTCCAGGCCTTAGTAAAATAGGGAGTTTTCTTTTTGTATGTATGCGTACGAACTGATTTTCCTGATATATATATTTGCATATAGACTATTCTCTTTGTTTAGATGTAGGTATATACTTTTGGAAGAAGACTGTTTTTGTATGAATTAAGAATATTTTTATGTGTATGCACGTGCACTTAAGGCGAAATACATATCGTTGCTATTATGCAACAATGTCGTAAATCCAAAACGTTGCTTTTTCAGAAACCGAAAAAATAGTTTCACCATTCCATTTCTTTTTACATTAGCAACAGGTTCAGCTTAACAATAATATTTTGTAGGGTTGATAAAACCGTAACTCCATACATGTATGATATTTTCACTTAGAATATTTTTGTAAAATTGTTGTATGTGGGACTTACAACACTTTAAAAAATGCCAAACCGTTGACAATTTTCATATCTTGGCATCTGAAGCAGGTAGAGGAACGACAGTTTGCCCAAAAGAACCGACTGTTGCAAGCAAAATTAAATACTGAAAAAAACGCATTTGACCAAATTGGACATACGACAGTTTAACATAATAGCAACGAGAGAGAGAGAGATATATATATATATACATACACATATGTATATATATATATATACATACATACATGTATGTATATATATATATATATACATGTATGTATATATATATACATACATGTATGTATATATACATACATGTATGTATATATATATATACATAGATGTATGTATATACATACATGTATATATATATATACATGTATGTATATATACATACATGTATGTATATATACATACATGTATGTATATATATATATACACATACATGTATGTATGTATGTATGTATATATGTATGTATGCATTCACCAGTGAATATATATTGTATGCGTGCTGGTGTCATCCATGCATATTCTATGGTGCAAGATCATGCACTACTATATTACTG
This sequence comes from Octopus bimaculoides, assembly GCF_046866305.1. Classification (NCBI taxonomy): domain Eukaryota; kingdom Metazoa; phylum Mollusca; class Cephalopoda; order Octopoda; family Octopodidae; genus Octopus; species Octopus bimaculoides. The sequence goes on along the minus strand of NC_142933.1, from coordinate 49,072,265 downwards.
CGTGCACGTGTATGAGAACATGTCAGCTAGCGACTTCATTTCTATTATTTCTATGTATGCCTGCGTACCTACTATTCGTATTCGTATTTGTCTACACTATATATGTGTGTACCTATGTCTGAAAATTTACCTGCCACAAAGCTAATGTCGAATATTGGTATGTATGTTTATACAGACATGAATACATATACTGATATTGGTACGCTTTCTACTGGTCACAAAACTGGCCGACAAAACTCTCTCTTATCTCAAACACTTCATTTTCCACTTCTCTTGAACTCATTCCTCTCAATCTTCCTTTCTAGGTTCACCCGCTCTTAAATTTTAAAGAAACAGACTTCACTGTCACGTATTTGTTATAGCTAATACTTTACCATTTGTGACGAATACATATTTAAAAAAGTAATCTTTACATCTTACTTAACATGGATGCCTTGTTAGAATACTTATATATGAGATCCTTTCATATAGGCGCTTCGTGCATAAACGCATACCACACATAGATCGTAGCAGACGATTTTCGTCTGCTATAGGCACCGGCACTAATATATCACGTGATTTTATTCTATTAGGTATCATCGGTGGGAACGCCCGGTCACTGCATACCATTCAATTCTCGCTGTTACGTTATGTAGAATATCAGCTTCATTTCGAGCACTGATGTCTCAAATAGCCAGTAAGGTTATCAAAAATTAATTATTAGCAATTGAAGCAGTATTAGTGCCACAAGAATATGGGTCGTCCATGTTAAGTTGGATATAAACATTACATTTTTTTTTTGGTGGGGGGTATTTATACTGCTTCCGTTGTTAATAATAAACATATATATATATATATATATATATATATATATATATATATGGCTAAGTGGTTAGGGCATTCGGCTCACGATCATAAGTTCAATTACCGGCGACGCGTTGTGACCTTGAGCAAGACACTTTATTTCACATTGCTCTAGTCCACTCAGCTGGCAAAAATGAGTAGTACCTGTATTTCAGAGGACCAGCCTTTTCACGCTGAATCTCTGAGAACTACGCTAAGGGTACACGTGTCTGTAGAGTGCTCAGCCGCTTGCATGTTAAATTCACGAGCAAGCTGTTCCGTTGATCGTATCAGCTGGGACTCTTGTCGTCGTAACCGACGGAGTGCTTATATATACATATATATACATATATAAAATCTGGTAATTAATCATATATTAATTAATTAATATATATATATATATATATATATATATATATATATATATATATATATATATATATACTGATGGGTAGTTGTGTGGTAAGGAACTTGCTTCCCAACCATATGGTTCCGGGTTCAGCCCACTGTGTGACTTCTTGGTAGGTGTTTTTACTGTAGTTTCGGGTCAACTAAAGCCTTTTGGGGTGGATGTGATAGACAGAAACTGAAAAAAATCCCGTCAGGTGTGTGTGTGCGTGTGTGTGTGTCTGTCTGTCTGTCTGTCTGTCTCTGTCCTACACTATCGCTTGACAACCAGCGCTGGTGTGTTTACGACTCGCAACGTAGCGGTTCGGCAACAGAGACCGATAGAATAAGTATCAGGCTTAAAAAAAACATAAATACTGGGGTCGATTCGTTCGATTAAAAATTCTTCGAAGCGGTGCCCAAACATGCCCGCAGAAATAAGAGTCAAAACTCTTAGATCCGCAAGAAAGCACATTTTCATATACGCACAGAGGAGGATTGTAAGGGTTTTAACTCTAATTTCTTGCAATATAAGTGCCACCTGGCACCTGAATCATAATTAGTGAAAATTGAATTCTTCCTTTTAGGTTTCGTATTGCAAATAGCTGCCTTCCTTATTTCGTAATTTTCACATTAGCATTTTTCTAAATCAGCCATAAATTTATATGGTAACTATATATACTAACAGTTCAGATCTAGTCAAATTCTTCAGATGAAATAGTCACTACTGATGAGCTTGTAATTTTCATGCGAAACTAGTCTAACAAACTAATATAGCTTCGCTTATGGGGGGTTATCTCCCCTGTCAGTATTTGAAAATGTGCTTTCTTGCAGCTCTAAGGGTTTTAACTCTATTATATATATTTCTCGCAATATAAGTGCTATCCGGTACACTCAGTCACAATTAGTGACAACTGGATTTTTCTTGTGTTTTTATATTTCGTATAGCTGCCTTCGTTATCAGACATACATATATATATATATATATATATATATATATATATAGTTTAAATTTATAGAAAAACAAAAGACGAAGACAGGTGTATGAATAACAAGCAAATGTATTAGCTTGACGCTCGGAAAAAGTGAAAAAGTCTTTTACGTTTCGAGCATATGCTCTTCAACAGAAAGGAAGCGAAAATAACGAGAGAAAGAATGGGGAAAAAACTTGTAGATGTGTGACATGACAGAAGTAAATAGACACCCTATAAAACTTTGTTTTATATTCATTTTAATTTGGATCAGTTTATATTTCTTATTAATTGACATTTTTATATTTCAGGTTCTATATGTGACTGTTTAATCATGTCGTATACAAAAGAAGTCTTGTAACTGTTCGAATTTCAAAGAGGCCGTATTGACGTGAAAAAATTGCAGCCAACAATGAAACACAGCGATTATACTGTGATGGTCTGGGGAGCAATTTGGAGCAATGGTCCATCAGAGCTTGTTGAGAGTGAGAGAAACATAAATTCAGATAAATATGAGTCCATATTGCAGAAAGGAATCCTTCCAATCTTCTCTAGTGACGAAATGATTAGAGATTATTTATGGAAGATGGAGCTCTTTGTCACAAGGCTAAAAAGACCCAAGGTTGCTTGGAAGAGAATGGCATTAAAAAGCTTCCATGACCAAGCCAGTCACTAGATATGGACTCTATTGAACTTCTCTGAGGTATAATTGACAGGGCACTTCGTAAAAACAACAAGAAAGCATCCTCAAGCCAGATCGTTTGAGATTACTGCATGAAACTTGGCAAGAAATTCGTCATCTGAACAGTAGCATGCATAATAGGGTCCTTGAATTCAAAAATGCAAAGGGCACGTCTACTAGATATTAGATATTCACATTATAATAATTAAATAATTTGAACGTATAATTTCAGATTTAAATAAATTTTAACGATTATAAAGGTGTCTATATACGTCTGTCATGTCTGCATACGTACATACATACATACATACATACATACATACATACATACATACAATTTGCTTCCACATAATCTCTTTTTTCTCAGGAACAGCCCAGAGGTTTATGTCGCCTGGTATGACGACTGATAAAAAAATTTGTCAGACTATAACCAGAGGAAAACTTACATCGAAATGACAGAGGATTTGAAATGCTTACTGGCCACGTCTGCAGCCATTCCGCTGAGACTGTTTCAGATACAAAGAGGCACATCTGATGACTCGATATCTTCAGAAATTAACGCGAAAGCAATGATTATTCAGCTTGTTCATATATATATACATACACGCACATGCACACACACAGACGCACACAAGCACACATATATATACCTATGGTGTGTGTGTATATATATATATATATATATATATACATGTATATGTGAGTGTGTTTGAACGTATATATACATGTGTGTATCTCACATTATGCAGCAGCTATGCTGGGATATTTTCTTGATTAATTTAATCGAACAAATCGAACCCAATATTTATCTATTTATTTTTAAGGCTGGTACTTATTCTATCGGTCTATTTTGCCGAACTACTAAATTACAGGGACGTAAACAAACCGACGAGCGGTGGTTGGCAACAAACACACACACACTTCTTGTGTGTGTGTGCGTGTGCGTGTGTGTGTGTGTGTGTGTGTGTGTGTGTGTGTGTGTGTGTGTGTGTGTGTGTGTATATACGAAGCGCTTCTTTCAGTTTTCGTCTATTAAATCTACTCAGAAGGCTTTGGCCGGCCCGGGTAATATTAGAAGATAGCTGCCCAAAGTGCTGTGCAATAGAACTGAACCCAGAACCACATACTTGAGAAGCAAGCTTCTTATCCTCACAGCCACGCCTGCGCCTATGTGAATTAAAAAAATGAGAAGTATAAAAGTATTATTTTTAATGAAACTTTAAATTCATTGATGCTTAATTATGAGTTACCGTCTCCATCACATGAGTTATTTGACAAATTTAACCAATGAAATTAACCTAGTAAGGAAAATGATTTCATAATATTCAAACACCTTGTAATTTGTTTGATGGATATTTATTATTTCAAATCAAAGGATTTCTCAGAGTAGACATGAATTGAACATATGATGTACATTATACTTCAAGCTTCGACTGTTGGTTATTATCTAGTGTCGTATGCAGAATATGAATTTGGTAAAATATGCACTGAAACGTGAAGAGAGCAAAATTCCAGTTTACTTTGTGTGTTATAAAATCAACGACGCATCTCTTTCTCTCCTCCTCTCTCTTTCTCACTCCTTCTCTTTATATATATAGTCCGTATAAATAGATGTATGTATATATATATATATATATATATATATATATATTTTTTTTTTTTTTTATTTCGTTGTCAGAATGTCGTCCTCTCCTTTGATGTTCATTTCCTTACTGTTATGGTCATCATGTAGGGCATATGGCTTTTCTCACATCAGAAGAAAAGGAAAGGTGTTAGACTTTTCTTAAGATCATAAGTATCTGAAAATATGTTGGCGCCACCAAGTCCAGACAGTGGTTTCCTCCTAGATAAAATGCATTCATTCTAAAAATGTCAGACACCCACAATATTTACAAAGAATTTCCTATGTATATATTATCATCCAAATTATATATTAACTGTATTTTTTTCATTTCTTATTACCTGCTTTTGTGTAGTTATAATATTACATACATATGTTTTTTCTTATATTACAAATAATTTATGAGCAAAAAATATATTCATATATAAATACGGGCATTTATGAGTACATAGAAACACGCACCGATACACAAACACATACATACACATACTCACACACTCACATTCATGTGTTTGTGTATATGAATGTGTGTATATGTTAGAGAGCGAGAACAGTTTTAAATTTCCGCGTAATGTTATATACTTCTCAGCAAATTATAACGCGATATTTACAAATAGTGTGATTTAGCTTTTGATAATGAACCTTATATACTACGTTTAAATGAAAATATATTACCTATTAAGATTATGTTCCTTGTAACAATACCAAAGTGCGATTCAGTACCAGTGTGAATGAGGTACTTGATCCCAGCCTCTTCCTTTTCTTGGAATCGGAAAGAAAAATCTTTTAACGATAGCCTGCAGTAACAGCAGCAGCAACAACTACAGCAGCAGCAACAACTACAGCAGCAGCAGTAGTAGTAGTAGAGTCTGAATCTTGGGAGTCTCTTGTTTCACATTTTTATTAAATATATTCTGTCCCTTTACTCTAATAATGTCTTAATGGTTGTTGTTGTTGTTGCTTAGCTCTAGGCTAGTTCTAATTGAGTAAGCATATAATTAAAGACACTCCAGCTGTGACCATCCCTGCATTAACCAAATGATGAGTGTCTTCGCTTTGTTTAAGATAGTAAGATGTTTTATGCGAAATATTTGACTGTTCTTAATAGCAATTAATGTAACTATATAAGGATCTTCTTAATTAACTTACTTTCTGGTGTAGGTGAGCACCATAGATTTAAAAATAAAATTTCAGAATAATACGATATTTCGGATAAAGGGTGTTGGCCGTACCAACTAACAAATAAGGAAACAAGGAAAAAGCAGTAAATTATGAGATAATGAAAAAAATGTCTGCAATATTAAACTGAAAATTCCACTCATTATTGCAAAAAAGACTTTGGTGCGGAAGTAAGTATTGTGAGCATCAAATACCACTAGAGGATAGTTTTCTCGTAGTCAACGAGCAGCCAACAGTACATTATAATAATAATAATAATAATAATAATAATAATAATAATAATAATAATAATAATAATAATAATAATAATAATAATATTAGGGATAAAAATCCAAATTTACAGGTAAAATCTCAATTAAATTCAATTTATTAAAAATTAAAATTAAATTAAGTTTCACAGTATAAAATATAAATATATAGTTTTAGGGAAAAGAACCAAGGTTCATGAACTCATCGATGAAAATCCACTGTCACACATAGAAAAATTAATAAGTAAAAGCACAATAAATAAGTATAATATAATACAAAGTAAATATCATAAGATAATGATAATATTATTATCATTATCTTATGATATTTACTTTATGTTATATACTTATTTATTGTGCTTTTACTTATTAATTTTTCCATATGTGACAGTGGATTTTCATCGATGAGTTCATGAACCTTGGTTCTTTTCCCTAAAACTATATATATATATATATATACCGGAGTAAGCACATGAAATGTGCAACAAGGTGGAAAAAAGAGTACTCAAATACCAGAGGTAGAGTAATATGCTTTATTTAAAAGCAGCAGAAATAAAGTATATATATATATATATATATATATATATATATATATATATATATATATATATATATATAAGAGGGATGACCACTAAGTGGACATCCATTATGCTAGAAGTAGACCCCCTATGGTCTTACCACTAAGAAAAGATTGTTCTCAAGAAAATTCAGCAAACGCCAGAACGTAAGCGAGCAAGACAAATGAAAAGATACAAATTATATTTTGTATCTATTCATTTGGGAATAATAAATTCTCATTTATCTTTCATAAATGCTAGCTAAAAACTCTATTGATATGTTCCACAGAATGTTATTGAAAATGAGACGAAACTCGCTTAACCTACCGATAATTTAATATATACAAGAATTAATGACCTGGCATGATAGTATCGTCCAGATGAACAGATCTTATTGTAGTAACAGTAGACGAGATAGTGGTTGTTGTAATTTACTATTTATGGAGCATTTTACCACATATTTAAGGAAAAAAATTAGGGAACAAAATTCCAAAGTTTCCCTTACACATGTTTTATTTTTCCTTAATACAAAAATGTAAGGTAATAAGACCAAAATTTTCCATGTATAAGATTATTTATTATTTAATGGAAATTCATGGAGACCTTTCTACATATCTAATGAGATAGACGCGGTACTCTACTTAAATTTTCGCGGTAGAAAATAAGTATAACCAGAGAGTGATTTTCAGAGACGGTTTTAGGATAAGTAGGGTTGGTATTTATTCCGAAATTGATGGAGGTGTTCTATGAGAAATATTTGGTTACTCTTTATAGCAGCTCATGCAACTATATAAGAATCTTCCTAATTTTCTTATTTCCAGATCTAGGTGGGTTTCATAGATTTTAAAAACAAAATTTCGTTTCACCCAGAATAAGACGAAGTAGAAGTCACATCTAGAAGAGAAGCATGCACATTAAGCTGGGATGAGCAAAAGTGATACGTAGCTTTCTGGGACAGATAAACAAGTTATTGTAAAAACGGTAAAGGAGACATTCCTTTAAGAGTTGTAGTCAACAATAGATAGGAAGGTTTTAACAAGCAATGATTTTTTTTTATTTGTTTGTAACCTAGAATGTTTATGTGTGTAGCAGTAACACTGTTCTAGATGCATCAACAATGCACAAAAGTGGATTATATTTATACTTTGTAGAGGTCAGTATTCTGGCTCTGACAAGGAATCCTACTTTTTGTAAAACGGTTTTGGAAGTGGTAGAGATAATCACAATGATTGTTAAGTTTGGCACTTGTAGCAACTTCGAGGATTTAAGTTGTACGATGTTTATGCATAAAGGGAGTGTTGTGCAAACTGTTTTCATGATATGCATATAACTAGAGCAGATAAAAATTGAGAGCAGACAATAAAATTGATATAGTAGAAGTTAAAACCGCCATTAAAGTTGACATTTAATTTTATTTTCATCTCATACGATGTTACAATAAAAAGAAGAATACATTTTAATGGTCGAAATACCTGAAATTTTGTGGAGACAACCTACACTATCTCTACACTATCTCTATTAAGTACCCTGACAAATATATCAAAATACCATGCATATGTTATTTGTCTGAATCCGTATTAGATATGCTCAGGTAACACAGTCAATATGTGTTAGTTGGAAACATCTGAATATATCTGTTGAGCCTTTGTATCCTTCATTTCAATACGCTACAAGCACGCAATCTCGGCAAAAATCCAAGATATCATTCAGAGTGTAAAGCAACTATAAGAACGCCAAGGAAGAGAAAAAAAATATGATGTAAATCCAGCATCATCCCCAGAAAAAGTTGTCCTTTCCGCAAGAAAATAATTAAGATACACATTATCAACTATATTTAGATCTTTCTAACTATCTAACGTATATTGAAAATAATGAGTTGGACGTACTTTGTGATACTTCCATACGTGTAAATACGTCTGGACGTTCTGTCATCGGTGGAATTTAAGCCAATCTGCAAGGCCCGGTCGACCGATTGAGGAAAATAGATCATAACCGCCATACTGTCAGATATCCTAGTTTTTGCTGTTCGTTAACAAATCTTTTCTAGGCCATGAACCTTCAATTATCCAATCTTCAAACGCTCATCTTTTTGCCTCCTTTACAAATAAATTTTTGTGTGAATATATATATATATATACACACAAACATATGTATTCATATATGTGTGTATGTGTGTCATCGCTTGACAACCGATGCTGGTGTGTTTATATCCCCGTAACTTAGCGGTTCGGCACAAGTGATCGATAGAATAAGTACTAGGCTAACAAAGAATTAGTCGTGGGGTCGATTCCTTTGACTAGAAGCCTTTAAGGTGGTGCAACTGCACTGCCGCAATCAAGTGACTGAAATAAGTAAAAGAATAAAAGAATATATATATATTCTTTTATTCTCATAATATCGAGGTCTCTATCATTCTTTCGTTGTCTTATACTTACTAGTATATATATATATATATATATATATATATATATATATATATATATATATATAAGACATAGAGGACATGAAAAAGATACCTCAATGATTGTTTCCTAATCTGGCCCAAATCCCTAGAAAATCTGGAAGAATTCAGCACCCTTCTCAATAATCTACACCCTAGTCTTAAATTCACAAGAGAAATGAGCAACACACAATTACCATTCCTTGACATAATGATAATTAAAAACAACACCACAATCACAATTGATATTTATTACAAAAGCACAGATACACACCAGTACCTAAATTTCAAATCATGCCACCCAACACACACAAAACGTAACATCCCGTACTGTCAAGCCAGGAAAATTTGACTATAGTCGATGATCCAAATATCAAAAGTACACGACTTATAGAACTCAAAGGATTTCTGCTCGAGAAAAATTACCCTCTCCTACTTATAGAAAATAGCATACAGCGAGCACAAAAGACACCTATTGAACAACTTAGAGCAACACGAAAAAGACGAATCCACCAAAGGAACACAATACCATTTCTAGTAACACACAATCCGCATCACCAAAACATTTTTAACACCATCAAAACAAATTAGCCAATCATAAAACAAAGTGAAAAATTAAAAAAAAAAACATAACTAATCAAACACTTATCTTAAGCAAAAGACAATCACATAACCTAAAGAAACTATTAACAAAGGCAAAATTCAACATGAATAAACGGGATAACATATTCACAGTATCCAAGTGTAATGATAACAGATGTGGAACGTATCAATATAATTTTACGGGCAGATCCATTAGAACAAAAAAATGGCAGATTTTCGTAAATGCAGATATGAACTGCAAAAGCAGAAATTTTATCTACTGCATTTAATGTCCGAATTGCAAGCAATTATATGTAGGTGAGACAGGGAATGCATTACTAGAACGCTCATGTGTCCACAGACAACAAATCCGGAACGCCAATGTTCGCCAAATTCCATTGAGCGAACATATAGAGACATATGGTCAAAAAATGGAAAACGATTTATTAAAATGTTAAAACCTGTTCTGAATGGAAATAACAGCAATAATATAACAGCCAGTTAATGATGTGGATTAATAAATATAAACAAGTTACAACATATCGGTACGCCTAGAAAACCGAAAAACTTGCGGATTGATCAAAAAGGTATTCTAAAAATTCAGCTGGTTGGAGTGTTCTAAGAGGCACTAAAGTTGTCAAAAACTCAACTGTCAGTTAAACACATTTGAAATCTGATGAGTACATTATGCATGAAAGCGTTAATTTTGTTAAAATACCATAATAAAAACGTTAAAACCAGACTGTTTTATCTTTATTCAACTGATATATTATTCTATACACATTCACACAAATTCGAATATATATATATATATATATATATATATATATATATATATATATATATATATATAAGGTAGAAAATATTTTAGTAGGAAACACACATGGTGGATATATATAGAAAGAGAAAAGATGAAAAAAAACAGATTTGTTTTACAG
>NC_142933.1:49049338-49056838 GCF_046866305.1 Octopus bimaculoides | reverse complement strand
GACAAGCAAGTAGACAGACAGACAGACAGACAGACAGACAGATAGACAGACAGACAGATAGATAGATAGATAGATGGATATGGATATATAACATATAATTTTGTATCTCTGTGAAAGAAGACTTACTTTTGAACAGTTACCTAAATTCTATGCCTACTAAGCGTAAAGGAAGCCAGGCAAAGCTAAGCCATGCAAAAAATATTCGATGTTTCTGATGTATTTCAAGTTCCTGTCGAAGAATATAGTATATTCGATAAAAACGACATACTTGAAGCTATTATATTCCGTAAATGGAATGTTTAACAAAGCAACGATAAAATTCATTATTTTTCTTCTGCAGCTATCTTGTTTACCTAGAGCTCCTCCAATCGCTATTACATATCATATTTAGTTTATTTATATTTAGTTTTTTTTTTCTCTCTTATTTGTCGTAGAATATTACTCATATTTCTTCCCCTATGCTATCGCTAATATTAATTGTCGTAATAGAGGAATCTTCAGAACTAGAAGTAATGAATTTTAGCTACATAAGATCTGCAATAATGTCATCTGCTTTTTGTCAAGAAGTTGATAATTGCCAAAAGAGTAAGGTTCTAATCACAAAGAAGACGGACTGAATATATTCAAAGTTATTCTCGAAGATTAGGCGAATCAGCTCCTTTCGAGAATGTGGTAAAATTGGAATTACGGGACAGAACTCAAAGAGTTAGAATATTTTTAGACCCAGAGCTTTAGACTCAGACCCAGAGCTTAATACATGCATTGAACTGATTCAATATATTGAAATTACTTCTAAATTTCTGTTTGTCAGCAGTAAAATGTAATTGTTAACGGGAAGCAATTAGATATGTTTTTGAAAATGACCACGATAATATCATTGTTTTATTAAGTTTATATATGTATTAGTGCCAAAACTCTTGAAAATCTTCATATCGAGTTACACATAATTAATCGGGAGGCGCAATGGCCCAGTGGTTAGGGCATCGGACTCGCGGTCATAGGATCGCGGTTTCGATTCCCAGACCGGGCGTTGTGAGTGTTTATTGAGTGAAAACACCTAAAAGCTCCACGAGGCTCCGGCAGGGGATGGTGGCGAACCCTGCTGTACTCTTCCACCACAACTTTCTCTCACTCTTTCTTCCTGTTGCGCCTGTAATTTAAAGGGTCAGCCTTGTCACACTGCGTCACGCTGAATATCCCCGAGAACTACGTTAAGGGTACACGTGTCTGTGGAGTGCTCAGCCACTTGCACGTTAATTTCACGAACAGGCTGTTCCGTTGATCGGATCAACTGGAACCCTCGACGTCGTAAGAGACGGAGTGCCAATAATAATTAATCGAGTGTAATCAAATATACTGCGCTTAGACATACTTTTAATACACATGAAATATATTTAAGAGCAGGTTATCTGTGCATTGACATACTTTTAATAGCAGAAAATTATGTAATGCATCTTCGCTAGCAGAATATATTTTGTGTCTAATATCTAAAGGCATTGGTTAGAGAATGCAATGGAGCACCACCTCAACAGCTGTCGCATACATCGGAAATAAAAGAAGGGTGTAGACTTTTCACAGTAGAAGTGCTCAAAATACATCTAGCATATAAAATATTACTCAATCGTAGAAGCAAGTCCGTAATCTCTTGTAAATAGAAACTCAACACCTCAAATTTTTCCGCTATATTCATAACTCCAGATAAATAAACAGTTAAAACTCAATTAACTAAGAAGAAATATTTTATCATCGAAATGAAAGTATATACTGTATAAACACTTTAATTACCGAAACGTAAATAACTAGATTATTATAATTTCGCTTCGCCTATTAGATCCAGACATACACTATCCCAATATCAGAAATATTACACGAATGCATGAAAACATAAACATAGATATATGTGTCGATGACGATCTCTTCATATAGATGGGTGTGTAGGTGTGTATGTGTGGGGTGTTGTATCTACTGTGGCTGTGGCTATTCCTGCAGATCTCGAGGAGGAGGGGGAGGGAGGAGGAAGGGAAAGGAGGAGAAGGAGGAGGGGGAGATGAGGAGGGGTGATGAGGGGAGGAGGAGGAGGAAGAGACTACATTATATAAATAATATATTACCCAACTTGCTCTTAAGACATATAGGCGAAACTGGGTCGCAATATATGTATTTTATGTGTTTGCAAGAGTGGTCTGATACTTATTATGTGTATATATATATATATATATTCACACAGTCATACATACATATACAAATACAAATGCATACATATATATATATATATATATATATACATATATATATATATATATATATATATATATATATATATATATATACACATACATACATACACGCATACATATACCAACACACATACATATATGTATCTATGTAAATTCATGTATACAAAAAACACACGTACAACCAGTACATATATAATAAAGGGATTTTTGAGTGTCGTACGAGCAAGTGATTGTTTTTGAAGAAAAGGAGGAGTCATTTTATATTTATGGATATGAAAAAGTGACTAGTAAAGAAAGACTTTTCATGTGTGTGTTTCTGAGTGCATATAGCTAGATCAAAGCAGTTCAGTTCTTTCACAGAGTTCTGAAGTATTTGAGAATGTAAGCAACCCATTTTTAATGACAGAGATAGAAAGGAAGTTCCTTGTTCCGCAGGCACAACTTTGCTTGCATCTGTAAGAGACAGCGTTGTTTAATTGAAAGTTTCCTCATTTCCCAACTAAATTATTGGTTTCACATCTTGGCACAAAGCCAGTAGTTTCGAAGGATGGACAAGTCGATTAGATCGACCCCAGTACTCGACTGGTACTTATTTTATCGACCCCGAAAGGATGAAAAACAAAGTCGAGCTCGGCAGAAGTTGAGTTCAGAAAGTAAAGACGGACGAAATACTGCTAAGCATTTTGCCCGGCGTACTAACGATTCTACCAACTCGCCGCCATATTTTCCAACTAAATTATTATTATTAAGCTTGTCATATGCTCGAAAAAAAATTATTTTCTGGTCAAGAAGGTCTATATGACGACAGCAGCCGTCACTGGGCAAGAAAAAAAGATTTATTGTCTGCTACCCAGACAAATGGTGCTGTACTAAACTAAATCGAGTACGCTGATTCCGAATCTGAACTCAGAATTGCTGTAGCACGTCAGGATTTTGAGCTATGCGCATAATTATATATTAATACTATATTAGAATCAGGAATAGTTACGTTCAAGGTAAATGATTATTATAATAGTATATTAGTAATGCATATAGTTAATTTATGTTCAAGGCAAATAGTATTTTAATATAATAGTACATAGTATATTTATGTTAAGGGAATACTCACCTTATTTTTTATATGCTCAGCTCAGAAAAGTTTGAGACACTTGCTCTTGCGCTTATGCGTCGTGCTGGTCTCCCGTTGTAGGAACCAGCAGTAGTCACCCATCATGTGTGGATTGAACCGGCCTTGATACCTCGTTTCCACCTCAGATATGTCCTGATGGAACTTCTCCCCATGCTCATCACTAAGGACACCAAGATTCGTTGGAAAAAATCGAGATGAAAATGGAAAAAGTGCATTTTAAAAGACATTCGGCATCCCATTCTTTCAAACGCTGTTAGCATGTTGTTTATTAAATTAAGCGCTATGATTTCCAAGTTCTGTACAACTAACACGAATTAATCTCATGCCGTCAGCTCAACTGGATTCAGTTTACCTCTGAATTTGCTATCAGATATCAATTATCTGATTTCGGGTCCAATGAAAATGCCTGCTTTCAGTTTTGCGTCGCTTTTCTCTGCACCAAATTCTACTTTTAGGTACTGGAAGCCACAACCATTGTGTGTCATTGTTTTTACGAAGTTTTTCATGAGGCCGAGTTTGATGTGAAGGGATGGAAGGAAGAGCTTTTTGCGGGTCTACCAGTGGCATATGCTGCACGTTGTACCGACCATCTCTTTTAAGCCAGTCTTTTACAGTGTAATGATTGCTGTCGTTGCGGCTGTTCCAAACACACAAGAAGCACATATTTTTTTGTATATCCCAGCTGCAGTCCCAGGAGGAGGGAAATCACCTTTAAATCACCACAAATATTCCACTTATGAACTGAGTGATTAACTCCTTTCAGAATGAGTTCCATCGATTCAAAAGTTTCTTCCATACCGACAACATGACGCACAGGAATGGAAGGATTTTCATTACCATTATGTGACACCACAGCTTTGAAGCTAACCTTACTCGAGTCTGTAAACAATCTCCATTCGTTAGCCACAGGCGCGTGTCCTAGTTTTTGCATTAAGGTCAGTACAGAAACAAGCATTATTTTCTTGCCTGAAAAAGACAGATAAGCCTTTATGGCGAGAACGGAAAAAGGAAATTTCGTACCTTGCTGTTGAAGATTCCGTTGTTGTAGTTTGGATCCCAAAACCTCTGCCCTCTCCTTTGGCAATGCTGGGTCTCTTACTAAATCGTTCAAATCTTCTTGAATAAACTAGACTGGCTCATTTTTCTTAGAATCAACTGCGTACTCTTCGTCGATAGGAGAGTCAGGGGGTTCATCGTGTGTCGTCGTGTCAAAAAGCCTGTGAGAGGGGAAACTGGGAAAGGGTTCTCGAAGTCATGTGGGATCAGTTTTAGAGACGACTTACAACCTGCATACACAATTTCTGCTTTGGTCTTCTTTGAGAAACCATTAATTATTAGTCATGCAAAAGTAACAATCAGAGACATGATTGATTGGCTCACATAACCAAAGTTGTCTACGTGATTCACACAGCCTCTCCTATTCATGATTTAACACAATGAACACAGTTAAAATAGTAATCACGCAGAGCGAGAGATACACATACCCGAGGCTATAGTAGAAGACACTCGCCCAAGGTGCCACACAGTAGGACTGAACCCGGAACCATGTGGTTGTTAAACAAACTATTTACCACACAGCCACTCCTGCGCCTGTATATGTATAGTAATTTAATAAATACGTAGTATTGTGTCCACGTGTCAGACACTATCGCGTTTGTGATGCCAAATTTCGCAAACAGCTCTTGTAAAAAATTTGTCGCAGTTGAGGAGGTTAGTTTTTTTTTTATGAATGCTTGTAGCATAGTTACATTATTCGGCGTGAGCAGATTTTTTTTTTTTTTTTTTTTTTGGATCCGGTTTTCGTCCGTTCTTATCAATTATCTGTCCCAAGTATTTAATTTTTTCATAAAAAAAGATTCTCGCATTTTTCTTCCGTTAACTTGAACCCGTATTCTCTAATCTCGAATACTCTTTTAACGTGTTCTACGTGTTGCTAATGTGATTCACTTTTCATTAGAACATCGTCCAAATAGGCGATAGC
Organism: Octopus bimaculoides; assembly: GCF_046866305.1. Lineage (NCBI taxonomy): Eukaryota > Metazoa > Mollusca > Cephalopoda > Octopoda > Octopodidae > Octopus > Octopus bimaculoides. Next base: position 49,051,491 of record NC_142933.1, on the reverse strand, counting down.
AAAATCAGTCACCAAGCATTGTATCTATTACTTGCTGAAGAGAAGCCGCTTAATTTTAAATGAGCCATGGTGTGTATTAATGGTTAATAAGTATTTCTTCTACTTGAATTTGTCGATATGCTTCCGAGAGGTCTAATTTTGAGAAGAATTTCCCTCCATTCAATTTTGCAAACACTTCCTCAGGACTCAGCAATTGGTAGTCATGTGAGATTAAGCAATCATCCAACCCTCTTGAAAAATCTGCACAAACTCTTAACTTGTTGCTTTTCATTTTTACGTAGGCCGTAGATGCTGCCCAGTCTGAGTGGTCCGTCTTCTCGATTATTCCTAAACTTTCAAGTCTTTCAAGTTCCTTGTTTACCTGCTCTATTGCCGCGAACAGTACATTCGGTTTTGGCTTTAATACAGGTGTTGCACCTTGTTTTACTGCAATTTTTGCATTTGCTTTTGTGCAGAAACCCAGTTCCTCGTAGAAGATATCTGAAAATAAATGTTTTATTTTTTTGTTTCAATTCCTCAGACGCATTCGCACCTTCGACTGAACCGACTATATTCCCACACAAAACACTTATGGGCGTATTCCACAATTTGAACACTTCCATTCACTCGGTGAGAATATATTAAGTGAACTTTTTAGCACATATTTTTGCCGTTTCCATTTGGTCACGAAATGTAACATTACACATAAATTCACCAACAAAATACAGTCTTTTGCCCATAACACTATGTGCGGCTTTTGTAGATTTAATTAATTTCGGCTTACTGGCATACTTCCAAGTTTCTTATTTACAATGGTAATATCACTTCCAGTGTCTAACTGCATTTTTAATCTTCTATTTAAGTTGCACATTCACAAATTTCCTCTTTGTTATATTACCATTTTCTTTCGACGACATCTTGTTTATTCTTTTTCCTTTGTTCCAGCGTTTTGTCATTTTGGTTTTACTGTGTGCTTTTACGGTCCAATTTTTCCACAACAGAAACAGTGTGCTTTCTTAAATGGACATTTTTTGCTCAGGTGTAGACCTCCACATGCAAACATGGATTTTTTTTCCCTGACTTTTGTCCTATTTGTACTGTATTTTAGTACACACTTGATTTCTATTCTGCCTATTTCGCACTTGTTTCACTTGGGAGCAATCTTTATGTTCAATTTTCTCTATCGTATCTTAAATTTACTATTCTTTCACACTCTTCTCATACTTGGTGTAAGGTTATAGCCTGGTTTTGTTCCAGCTTGGCGAGAATTCTTGTTCTTACTTCTGCGTCTGTTTCTGCAGTTAGTCCCTGAATAAATATCGGGCACTTGAACATATCTGACGTTAATTCGTCCAGCTTGAACTTTTCACGTTTCCTGTTAACTCTACCAACATATGAGATGTAGTCCTCCACATTATTCTTTTCTAGGTTCAAACAATTTCAACGTGTATTGACGAACGAGATTTCTTCACTAAAAATTTTACACAATATGTCTATTGTGTTTTTAAGGTTTATGTCAGAAGGTTTTTTTCAGGAGTCCGTAATTGATGTAACGCTCATGTTCTCCTGCTGCCAGTTTTCTTAAGATCAAACGCGTTGTCCCAATCTTTGCACTCTTTATTGAAGATTTGTTCGTATCTTCTATAGTAAGCCTCGAAAGTAGCTCCTCCTTCGTCTGATTCGTACTTGAACTCAAGTTCGCAACATAATCTGGCGGGAACATTTTTTCAGCATTTCCTGACGACTTACTATTCATTAATTGCAGCATTTTTTGCTGTAATAGTAACTGTTGTTGTAGTTGTTGTTGTTGTTGTTGTTGTTATTTGTGCTGTTGTTCTTGCGGCTGTAGCTGCGTTGTTGCTTCAGCTGTCGTTCTTGCAGTTGTAGCTGCTGTGTACGTGTGTGTGTATATGTATATGTATGTATGCATGCATGTATGCATATATCTTTTACTTGTTTCAGTTATTGGACTGCGGCCATCTTAGGGTACAGACAGACACACAGAAGCGTAAATAGGTTGATTGTTATTTTCATATGCATTTGGCCCAACTACTGTTAAATGTATACATCTGTTCTATATCCTAACTTAGTATTAACTTGTGATATTCGGATTGAGATTAGAGCGATAAGAATGTGTAACTGCCCAACACACTTAAGTCTAAAGCCTAAATTAC